>NW_021167785.1:0-992 GCF_003724135.2 Verticillium nonalfalfae
CCTACCTTTAATTTATACGAAACCTATACTATTCTATAGTAGAAATTAAGGGCTACTAGAATCTCCGATCTATTCCTCTATCCGATACTTCCTTCCTAAGATATTATTACTTTTATCTTATCCTTCTATTTCTCTATTACTATTCTATCCTACTATAACCTAACCTCTTCGATTATTACTTAGTTCTACTTTAATATATATTAATAGAAAACTAAAATCCCTATTCGCTTAAAAGTATTAAAAATAGTTTAATTTTATTAAACTTTATAATTATAATATAATATTATATTCCTTCTATTAATAAAAAAGTTAGAAATATTATAAAATAAAGAATATTAACTATTACCCTAAATATATTTATTATAATCCCTTATATAATAATTCTAGAGTATCTACTAATATTCGTAAATTCTTTAATAATATCTTTTTTTTTATTTATTAATTTCTCTTTTATAATATCCTATATTATTTAAGAGTTAAATAAGCTAGATAAAAAGTAATTAGATAAAGAAGTATATCTTAAAGAGTTATAGTCCTAAGTAATAAAAGCCTTTAATTATCTAAAGCGCTTTTATATAGAAAAATGCTCCCTTTATAAGAGAGGTATAAAGATCGTAAATTAAGGGTTATAGTCCTTAGATAAGTTATATTCTATAATAATATATATAGAGTTAAAAGCTATAATAGCTATATAAATAATTAAGGGTTTTAGGGTTATTAATTAGAATACTTTAAGCTTTTTAAACTTAAGGTTACTTATTTTCTTAGGGGCTAATAATATTATTTTAATAATTATAAATAATTTAGGTTTTTAATTAACTCTTATATATTCTCTTTATATTTATAACCTTTCTATTTATAGGGAGTAAGGGTTTTATAACCCTTCTAGTAGCTAAAATAAAAGCTAAATTATATTAATATATATATTATTAGAAAGAAAAAGGACGGGTCTATAGAATAGTATACTTTTTATAATATTCTATAGAGCTATC
>NW_021167786.1:0-992 GCF_003724135.2 Verticillium nonalfalfae
TTATTAAATAATAAAGTAAAATAATATAAATTATAATATATAAGTATACTCTTATTAATAAAGAGTTTAAGATTAATTAATAAAAGTTTATAATTATTAATAAATATTATAAAATTAAAAAAACCTATATATAATATAAAGGACCTTTTATTATAAATTAAGCTTAAGTTTTAATTAAATAAAAAGATCTAAATATAATTATTAAGTAAGAAAATTATATAAATAATAATCGCTAAACGTAATCCTCTATAATTATACTAAAATATAATAATTATAGCTAGCTTAGATATAATATCCGATTATATTAAATATATATAGATTATATTAGAGTAGATAATTTCGAGTAGAGATAAATTAATTTTTAGTATTATAATTAATTTCGTAGAGGTTATATATCGATAAGTATAATAGGGTAATCTACTCGCCTAGGTAGTCTACTTACCTAGGAAGTATATTATAAGTAAATATATTTATAATTCTTTTTAATTATTACTTATATATATACTAAGCTTAAAGTATTTTATTCTAAGTATAATATAAATTAATATTAGATTATTATTTATTTATACTTATTAATATAAGGTTAAAGACTTTCTTATATTAGATAATTATTATAACTTAATAAATTATAATTAGGAAATACTCTTATTATTAGACTTTATTTATAAGTATATATAAAGTATTATAAATAGTTTACTATCTATTAATATCTATATCTAAGCTAATACCCTTATATATAGAGTAGATTACCTCGGACCTAGGACTCTATTAGAGTCTCTTTAATATTACTACTTCCTTAAAGTACTATATTTTATAACTATTAATATAGACTATATAATTAATATAATTTTATTATTCTTTTTTTATTAATTATTTATTAATAGTAACATATATTATAGGCGAGTAGCCTATATAAGCGAGTAGCCTACCTACCTTAACTTTTCTAACCTTTTTAATTAATAACGTAATAATAAGATATCGGATTATATTAA
>NW_021167787.1:0-979 GCF_003724135.2 Verticillium nonalfalfae
AGAATATATATAGAATAATAATATAAATATAGGATTAAGATAATAAGAATAAATAAAGAGATTAATAAACTATCTTTAATATTATAAGGATTAATATATAAATATAATAATAATTTATAAAAGAATAAAGGATTAATAAGAATAAATTAATTATATAGTTTATATTAATAACTATAAGGATATAGCGCCTCGAGGAGGTAGTAATATTAGGGGTATACTTATAGAAGGTACCTCTAGCCTAGGGCTCCTAGTAGACTTAGACTCTACTAGAGTCCTAGGTCTAAGGTACTCTACTCTATGTATAAGGGTATTAGCCCCGATATAGATAGTACGAAATAGCTTAACTATTTATAATACTCTAAATATGCCTTTAAAGTAAAGTCTAATATTTATAATATCTTAGATAATAAAATATATATCTTTATTAATATATATAAATTCCTATAAATCTAATATATATAGTTTTATATATTCTTTTTAAATATACTTTTAGAATATATATAAGTTTCCTTTTTAAAATATATAAATAGAAATATAAAAATCTATTAAATAATATACTTCTTAAATAAATAGATTATTTAAATAAGTAAACTAATTTATTATATTTATTAATATATAACCCCTATAAAATTAACTATAATATTAAAAATTAATTTATCTTTACTCGAAATCGTTTACCTTAATATAATATATATATACTTAATATAATTAGATATTATATTTAGGCTAATTATAATTATAATACTGTAATATAATTATAGAGGATTATATTTAGCGATTATTATTTATATAGTTTTCTTATTTTACGATTATATCTAGATCTTTCTATTTAATTAAAACTTAAGCTTAATTTATAATAAAAAGTCCTTTATATTATATATAGGTTTTTATAACTTTATAATATTTACTTATAATTATAAACTCTTATTAATTAATCTTAAACTCTTTATTAATAAGAATATATTTATATATTATAATT
>NW_021167788.1:0-921 GCF_003724135.2 Verticillium nonalfalfae
AGATATTAATAGTTATATTTTCTTAGTAAAACTTCCTTTTTAAGAGCTTAAGGGTTTTATTTATTCTAATATATTCTATTTAAGGGTTATTATAATACTATTTTAATAGCCCTCTTTAGAGTATTCCTTATATAAAGATTATTAATTATCCTTTAAAAAGGAGGGTACTTTAAATATCTAAAATATAACTTTCTCTTTTTCTAATTTATTAGCTTTTATTCTCTTTCTAGGAAAAGTATTCTAAGTTAATAGCCTATAATCCCTTAACTAAGTCCTTAAATTCTTAAATAGAAGTAAGCTATAGTATTATTTTATTCTTTATAAGCTCTTTTATTATAAAACGTAAGATATATTAATTTAGAATAATAACCCTAAATTTATCCGATTCCTTAGACCTTTTTATAGTCTTTTAATAAACTATTACTATTCTTTTAATATTAGCTATTAAATTACGAAATTAAAGATTAATTTCTTTTTCCGCTTTATTTTCTATAATAATATAAATATATTATACTTTTTACTTAAAGAATAAAAGCCTTTTCTCCTTAAAACTATAATATTCTTTTAATATTAAAGTAAGCTTTTATCTTTATAATATAGCCTAGATAGCTTAAACGTAAGCTCTATTTATAATATCTTTTAGCTTAATTTTCGTAATTATTTACTAAATATTTATAATTAAGTCTTTTACTAGCTAGAGCTTCTTAGATAATATAGGGAGTACGTTATTTATTAATATTTATTCTATTATATAATTTAATTATCTTAAAAGATTATTTATAGGGTTTATAGCTTTAAGTTAGTATTAGATTTCGAAAGTAAAAAACGATAATTAATATATTTATTATATAAGCCTTCCTCGAAAGTCTTTTATTAATATTTATATAATATTTTTAAAAGCTTAATAATTAATTAATATTA
>NW_021167789.1:0-912 GCF_003724135.2 Verticillium nonalfalfae
TAAATAATAGATTAATTAAAGTATATAAGAAATTAAAAATAAATTACTTATTATAATAGATATAGCTCTAAGGATAAGCTAATAGGAACCCTATCGGAATCTTTATAGGATAATTATAATAGGAAGATAACTCTAGAACCTAAATCTTCGCTAGAAGATTATTATCGAATTATTAGCGGATAAACGATATAAGCTAAACTATAAATATAAATTCTTTAAGCTTTAATCTACGAACTCTATAAATAGAGATATAAAAATAACCTCTTTATTTAATAAATAAAAGAATATTTATTAATTATTTAATAAAAATATAATTATAATAAAAAATAAACTTTTAAATATTTCTAATAATTTCTTTATTTTATATAAAATAAATTAATAGAATATTAAGTTTTTATTAAAGATATTAAAATAATTATATTTAAAGCTTAATAAAACTAAAATATTAATAAATTATAGAATAAATAATAAAAGAATAAAAAACGAATTTACTTTTAATTAATTTTAAAAAGACTTTAAAATATTATATTTAAATATAAAATCTTTATAAAAAGAATCCTTTAAAAATAATTATTAATAAAAAGAAAATAAGTTTTATATTATAATAGAAATTTTATATTATAATAATTAAGAAATTTAAATTTATATTTAATATAAATTCTATTAAATAATTAAAATATTATTTCTTTAATATTATTAAACATATATTTCTATTATAATAAGCTTAAGTATTAAATATAAAAGTATTTCTAATTTAAATTATATAGAAAAGCTATAATTATTAATATTTAATTATTTAAATTTAAAAATATTAAAATAATAAAATCTTTAGAAAATAATTTAATATAAATCTAAACTTAAAGGATATTATATTAAAATTAAATATTAAGAAAATTATAAAAATATTAATAA
>NW_021167790.1:0-876 GCF_003724135.2 Verticillium nonalfalfae
AGGGAGATGGGACGACGAGGGGGCAGGCGCCGTCGCACACAGTGACTCGGGGGCCGGTCTGAGCCTCCGGACCCATTGGGGGCGGGGGATGGATGGGCCACTGAGCTGAGGTGCCTGGGGCCTGGGGCCTGGCTACTGGGGCCTGGCTAGCTGGGCTGCCTGGGTAGGTAATGTACCTCTGAGCGCCGGGGCTGGCGAGCAGTCCGCGGGGCCACACGGCCCCCAACAGAAAGCACCTGGCCGGCAAGCCTGGGCACCTACTGGTACTGGCCTTGTGGCCCTCAGACCCCTGGCAAGGCGATCGGGGACATGTGTTTGAGAGGACGCCGTTCCTCGCCAGGACGCAGCGAGACGAGAGACGGGCGCGTTTCAGGCCATGCCGGCCATGCCAGCCATGCCAGCCATGCCAGCCATGCCAGGGCACCTTGTGGCGCAACGGAAAAAAAGGTACTGTCCTCGGCAGGCCCTGGCCAGCTCTTGCTCCCAGCTCCCTGCCATCTTGGTGGCATGTCTTTTTCGGGGGCCCGCATGTTGCACTCGGCAGCACCAGCGTCAAGCGTCAAGCGCAGTCGTCCCTGAACTGCCCTGATTTCTGGTGATGTACCATGTACAGCAACGTCGTCGCAGGCTCGCTCTCCAAGGGTGCGCAAGGTCTACATGTACATTAGTCTCTGGCATGACTTTGGCTTGCGTGTTCTTTCTTGTTTCGCTCCCCTTTTCCCTTGTCTCCTCACCGCATTCTTTTCCCACGGTCATCGCCCGGCCTCACTCACCTCTCAGCCTGCTAAACCTGTTTAAGGAGGTAGGTAGGTAGCTTGTCTTGTCGTCCTCCTTCTCCTCCTCCTTGGCTCTTTGTCTTCTCCCGTCCCCCCCCCC
>NW_021167791.1:0-871 GCF_003724135.2 Verticillium nonalfalfae
TTCTCTTTATAAGAAAAGTATTCTAAATTAATAATTTATAATCTTTTAATTAAATTCTTAAATTCCTAAATAAAATTAAATTATAATATTATTTTATTCTTTATAAGCTTTTTTACTATAAAATATAAGATATATTAATTTAGAATAGTAACTTTAGATTTATTTAATTCTTTAAACTTCTTTATAGTTTTTTAATAAATTATTATTATTCTTCTAATCTTAATTATTAAATTATAAAAATAAGGATTAATTTCCTTCTCTATTTTCTTTTCTATAATAATTTAGATATATTTTACCTTTTATTAAAAAAGTAAAAGCCCTTTTTCTTTAGAGTTATAATATTCTTCTAATATTAAAGTAAGCTTTTATTTTTATAGTATAGCCTAAATAGTTTAAATATAAACCCTATTTATAATATCTTTTAATTTATTTTTTATAATCGCTTATTAAATATCTATAATTAAGTCTTTTATTAGCTAGAGCTTTTTAAATAATATAAAGAATATATTACTTATTAATATTTATTCTTTTATATAATTTAATTATTTTAAAAGACTTTTTATAGAGTTTATAACTTTAAATTAATATTAGATTTTAAAATCGAAAAACGATAATTAATATATTTATTATATAAGCTTTCCTTAAAAGTCTCTTATTAAAGCTTATATAATACTTTTAAAAGCTTAATAATTAATTAATATTATAAAGACTAAATTTATAATTTTAAAATAATAATATTAATATTTTAAGCTTTCTACTATTATAAATAACTTTTATTATTTAATTCTTTACTATTATTCTATTAATAATAATTTCTATAAATAATAAATAATAAATCTTTAATTACTTTTATATTTTTAATTAAAGATCT
>NW_021167792.1:0-845 GCF_003724135.2 Verticillium nonalfalfae
TTTATAAATTCTATTAATAATCTATTATATTATAAAGACTAAATAGCTAAATAGAATTAGTTATTTTATCTATTTTAATTACTTAAGCTTATATATTTTATTAAATTTATTATCTAAAAATCGTTTATCTTTAATATTAAAAGGATATACTTTAGATCTTAATTTCTTAAATTATTAATTATTTATTAAATCTATTTTTATTTATTCTTTATTTAATATAAAAATAACTTTATAGTCTCTTTAGTAATTAAATAACTTTAATAGCTATTTAACTTAATTAACCTTATATAGGTTCTCTATATAGATATTAACGTTTTCCTAAATACGTAATTCTTTAACGTCTTAAAGTTATTCCGCTTTAAAAAATAGTTTAAATTTATAGGGTTCTTTAGGGCTATCGTCTATTATAATATCGTCTATTATAGTTACTTCTTTTATAAAGAAAGCTAAAGCTATTTTATTATTTACATTAAATTCTTAATAATTATATATTACTTTAGTAATATCTTAGTCTATTAAGAAGCTTCTTTCTAGGTTTATATTCTTAATATATTTTAAATAAGTATTATAGTTAATTTTAATAATTTCCTCTTTATTATTAATTATAAATATAAAATATAATCTTAAATAGGATATTTAATATAATTATATTAATAAATTACTTATTATAAAAGTATATTCTTATTTAATATTATATTTATCTTAGCTAAAGAGTCTATTATATTATATTAATATCTTTATAATTAATTTAAATAATAAAATAACTTTAGATATTATTATTATTCTTTTTTTAATTAAATTAGATTTTAATTTATATAAGAATAATATCTTTATTCTATAATAAT
>NW_021167793.1:0-815 GCF_003724135.2 Verticillium nonalfalfae
ATTCTCTAAAACTTTAGCGAAGGAGTTATTAATATTAAAAGATATAGAGTACTTAATAGACTTAAAAGATAGGGCTAAACCTCTTTATAGCTTAATTTATTTATTATCTTAGAAGTAACTAGAAGAGCTATATTACTATATAATTAAAAGAGAAATTATAAATAGAATTAAGAAATCTATTAATTTAGTAAAAGCTTTAGTTCTATTTATATTAAAGAAAGATAAGAGTTTATATTTATATATAGACTATTAAAGTCTAAACGTAATTACTATTAAGAACTGATACCCTTTCCCTTTAATTAACGAGCTCTTAGACTATTTAATTAAAGTAAAATACTTCTCTAAAATAGATATCTAGGATACTTATTATTAGATTTATATTAAAGGAAGTAATTAATAGAAGATTACTTTCTATATTTAATATAAATATTATAAATATATAATAATACTATTTAAACTTATAAATACCTTTATTACGTTCTAAGTATATATTTACTAAGCCTTTACTAAGTTATTAGACGATTTCTATATTATTTATTTAAACGATATATTAATTTACTTAAAAACGAGGGAAGAATATATAGTTTACTTCTAATAAATCCTAAAAAGACTTTAAAATTTTAAGCTCTATATAAAATAATTAAAGTACTTATTTTACTAAGATAAAATAGAATTCTTTAAGTTTATTATCTTTAAAGAAAGAATAATTATAGATCTAAATTATATTTAAGTAATCGCTAATTAATAATTACTTAAATCTTTTAAAGATATATAAGTATTTCTAGGATTTATAAACTTCTATTAATAATTTATTA
>NW_021167794.1:0-815 GCF_003724135.2 Verticillium nonalfalfae
TAGATTTATTATATTTAATAATAAGCTATTTATAATAATAGTTTATTAGAATATAAGTTATAATAGAGTATTTATTTAGGATAAATATCTCAAGTATAATATAATAATATATCTTAATTAGAATCCCTTTATTAATATATATTATATAATTCTAATAAAAGAGCCTATCTCTATTTATAAAGAAGATCTAGCTAGTAATAATAATATTAATAATCTATACTTTATAATAAAGGTTATTAAAATTAAAAATTATATTCTATTATTAACTTTACTTATTATATCTTCTAAGATCTTAATCCTATTATAAATTAATTTAATTAAAGTATATAGGTCGTATTATTAAAAGGCTTTATTATAGAGTTAAGCTATCTCTATTATTATATTATCTATCTATATTAAGATTTCTTTTTATATAATAATAAAGTTATTCTATTTTTTTAATATATTAAATAATAATATTATATTTATTTTATTAAGTTTATTAAATTCGGAATCTATATATTTAGATATTCGATCTTCTTTATAAATTTAGTTTTATTTAAATCCTTCTATATATATAATTATTCTTTTAATAGTTTTAATAATTATAATCTACTATCCTTTAAGAATATTATTTAATACTCTTAAGTATTACTATCTATTAAGAAATTAAGCTTATTATTATTAAGTAAATTATTCTCTCTTATTTTAGTATATATTCACTATTAGGGGCACCCGTAGAAGGCGCTCTAGCCCTGGACTCCTAGCAGACTTATACTCTGCTAGAGCCCTAGGGCTAGAGCACTCTACTCCTAGATAAGGGTATCGGCCTAGAT
>NW_021167282.1:0-173629 GCF_003724135.2 Verticillium nonalfalfae
GCACTGGCGGTGGTGGTGGCGCGGCCGGGATCAGCGCCGGGGGGTGGTGGTGGTGCTGGCGGGAATGCCGGTGCGTCGCTGGAGGTGCGGTGGGGGGTGTTGCTGTTGGCGTTGCTGCTTGTCGTCTTGGTGTAGGCGCTTGGAGGCTGGGCACAAGGTTGCATTGATGGCATGGCAGGGCGGGGCATGGCGAGCGTGGGACATTGTCATCTAGCTTTCTGATGGTTGGGCTTGATACCCCTTGGCGTTAATGATTGATCCGGCAGTGAAGGTCTCGGCATGTGATGGCTGTTGGCGATGATTGAGCGAAGTAACCAGTAACGAACCATGCCTTTGCCTGTGCCAGCGCCCAGGTCGTGTGACATGAGACTTGAATGACCAAGTTTATATATATATACTTCATCCACGTCAATGGGCACAACTCGAGGCCCCTCTCAACTATAGGTATGCCTAGGCGGCCGTAGTAACACCACCCACTTTTCTTTGTCCATAGCACTCACGATGCCACACCAATCCAATCCACCTTATTGCAGCATTCACTCACATCACCAACCGCCCTGCCTCCAACAGGCGCCGCGCCCTGTCGATCAGGCCCCTGGCCAGCGGCATACATGCACCTCGCTGAAGCGCCCAGACGGAGACACCTCACCTCCTACTCATAGGTGGCCGACAGAAAACCCCTGCTCGATACTCCAGGGGCCGTGCCGCCCCCAAGCACCAACCGACTCAAGGACCCTGCACCAGCACCAACAGTAGTGGAAGCTGGGGCCGAAAGTCTTGGCTCGTCACATAAAAAAGGAACACGATACCCCCAGGAACCGATGCTCAGCTCGCGGCGATGGATAGATACACTCGTGATACTGCGCTGGAATTTGCGGCGTCACCATGTTAGCACCGAGTCGCAGCACCCGTCAAGCGCGGCACGTCGTCTTGACGGTCACTGTTTTTGTCCTCCTCTACCTCTTCCTCCTACGCAGCCCCTCGGTCGAGAACGAGGCGGCCTTCCTGCGGCATCACATGAACGCCGACCCGCCAGAGCACACTCTCGTCAAGAGCTCCTTCGACTGGTCCTCGGTCCAGTTCGCCCATGTGCCGCCACCCCTCGACCCGCCGGCGCCGCCGCTGGCGACGCGCCGCTCGGCCAACATGCCGCGCATCCAGCACGTCTTCACCGACGACGACGACGAGACGCACGCCGCCGCCCGCCTCCGCGAGAGCCGGCGGCGCAAGGTCCGCGACGTCTTCGCGCGCGACTGGCAGAGCTACCGCGCGCACGCCTGGCTCCAGGACGACCTCAACCCCGTGTCGGGCACGGGCAAGGACCAGTTCTCCGGGTGGGCGGCGACGCTCGTCGATGCGCTCGACACGCTCTGGATCATGGGGCTGCGGGTCGAGTTTGACGAGGCCGTCGACGCCGTGGGCCGCATCGACTTTGGCGCCTCGACCCACGGCCGCGTCAACATGTTCGAGACGACGATCCGCTACCTCGGCGGCCTGCTCGCGGCCCACGACCTCTCGGGCCGCCCCGTGCTGCTGGCCAAGGCCGTCGAGCTCGGCGACCTGCTGCTCGCCGGCTTCAACACGCCCGACGGCCTGCCCGTGGACTTTCTCGCCTTTGCGCGCGCCAAGACGGGCGAGGGCCTCGCCGTCGAGCCGTGGGTCGTCGCCGCGTCGCCCGGCACCCTCAGCCTCGAGATGACGCGCCTGTCGCAGGTCACGGGCGACGCGCGCTACCACGAGGCCGTGACGCGCGTCATGCGCCTGTTCGAGGCCCAGCAGAGGAAGACGCGGCTGCCGGGCCTCTGGCCCATGTGGGTGTCCATGGCGCACAAGGACGTCAGCGCGCGGGACGAGTTCACGCTCGGCGGCAACGGCGACTCGCTGTTCGAGTACCTGCCCAAGATGCACGCGCTGCTCGGCGCCGACGAGGCCATGTACGCCGGCATGACGCGGCGGTTCGTCCAGGCGGCCGACGACGCGCTCTTCTTCCGCCCCATGGTGCCGGACCAGGCCGACATTCTCATCGCGGCCGCCGCGCGCGTCAGTCCCGACGGCGCCGTGACGCGGGGCACCGAGAGCGAGCACCTCGCCTGCTTCCTCGGCGGCACCTTCGCCCTCGCCGGACGCCTGCTGCGGATGCCGGCGGCCGTCGAGACGGGGGTGCGGCTCGCGCGCGGGTGCGCCTACGCCTACGGCGCCTTCGCGTCGGGCATCATGCCGGAGCGCTTCGACATGGTGCCGTGCCCGACGCGGGCCGCGTGCGCGTGGGACGAGGCGCTGTGGGCGGACGCGGCGCGGCGCGACGCCGGCACCCCGACGGCGTGGAAGGGCGAGCTGCCGCGCGGGTTCACGACGGCCAAGGACCCGCGCTACATCCTCCGGCCCGAGGCCATCGAGAGCGTCTTCGTCAGCTACCGCGTCACCGGCGACGCGGCGCTGCAGGACACGGCGTGGGCCATGTTCGAGGCCGTCGCCAACGGGCCGGCCGCCGCCTTCGGCCACGGGTCTGTCAAGGACGTCACGGTGCCGCAGGGCGAGCTGGTGCGGGAGGATTACATGGAGGTGAGCGCCCCCCCCCCCCCCCCCGGACCTGTTCGTGCCGAACGGTGTGAATGTGCGAGTGGACTGACGATGCGAAAACAGAGCTTTTGGCTGGCTGAGACGCTCAAGTACTTCTACCTCGTCTTCTCGCCGCCCAATGTTATCAGCTTGGATGAGTTTGTGCTCAACACCGAGGCCCACCCTTTGCGAATGCCGAGCTGAAGGGTTGGCTCGATTTGACTTTGCCCTGACTGAACACACTACATGGACATCAGGAACGACGGCCTGTGCTGCTGTATTGGGCAACCGGGGTGGACTCGATGCTATGGATCGAAGATACGGCAGTGGAGACGAATACGTGATCGTCGCTCGGCCCGCTGTCCGCCTGCTGTCCGCGCCGCTGATCCGGGGGATGCTGTGCGGATCAACTTGGGTAGTCTTGGAGCTTGGATCGAGTCTCGGTCACAAGCGAGGCTTTGTCCACGATGGGACCTCGCATCTACAGGGGAGGAATAGAAACTTGGTCGTCCTGGAAAGGACGCAGATACGTTCGTCGGCAGCAGAACGTTGCCATCCCACGACAAATACCTGTGGCCGACTACCACATTATACTATCGACCTATCATACTTCTGACATGAAAGATTAATTACAAGGCAGCTCCACAAATGCTACTGGTTACCACACAAGCATTGCACAGCAGCACTGGGATTCGTCCCTTAATGAAATTCGTTCTCGCTTGAAGGCTTCTTATTTTCTAGTCTCTTTTGTGTAACTTACCCTAGTCGTTATACTTACGACGTCAATGTAACAAGGCGCCTCCCATGACAGTTGTCAGTATGAACTGGTCCAGGCACCGTCTCGTTCCATCCCTGTCCAGCATAGAGCTTCGGCCCCGGCAAAGGCCATGCTGTTTCCAGTGTAGGCTCATGCAATGAGTATGCGTACAACTGCTCGTCTTGCCTGCTGTACAGGGCCTGGGCGCTGACACCTCGTCCGGCGAGAGTATCGCGCCCATCACCCACAACTTGAACGTTGCCACACTGTGGGTAAAACTCCGGCTCGCCAAGATGCGATCGATGCAGCGCGATCATCTCCGAGCGCACCACGTAGTTTCCCGGCGCAATGTCTGGCGGCACCACCGCTTCCATGACGCCGCCGTTGGCGCGCAGCACGTCCGACGCCCAGAGGCCTTCTGCGTTGGCCGGGCCTGAGACGAGGCCGCTTTCCTGGATCTTGGTCCACCGCAGCGTGCTTTTGTCGACCTCGGCGCAGCTACCGTGGCAGGGAGCTAGGTACGTCAGCGTCGGGCCCGAGTGCGCCCACCCTTCGGGGCTGAGGACGGGGTCGGCTGATGTCCAGTGGATGAGCATGGTAGAGCCTGCGGTGACGGTGCCGTGGTTCGCGGCAGGGGTGGCGCCGCGGCGGCAGATCATGTCTGGGCTTGTAGGGTCGAGCTCCGGCCCTTCGTCTGGTGTCGTAAAGGGCCAGCCGATCGCCGAGGGGGAGGGGTCCGGATTCCAGTTGCGGAAGCCCTCGTGGTCTGTGCCGTCGAGGGTGAAGGTCTTGATGTAGCCGTGGGCCGCGGCCTGGCTGGTGAGGAATAGAAGGAGGGCAACTCGGACCATATTGGATCTGCTTCCAGGGTGAGAAGCTGACGTTTCTTGCGTCTGTCAAGGTGAATGGATGTATGCGATTGTGTCTGTTAGTGACGGATTGGGAAACCATCGTGGTGGCCAACGCATATATACCCAGACTCGGCATTCGCCCACAATTGTGTTGTATCAGAGTGTCACTCGTGATGTAAGATGATTCTGTTGGTATCTGACAACGCATACACTTGGCCGGTGTATCCTCCGTCCTTGGCCGTTGTCCGAGACTTTCACAAGAATAAGAGGGTTGTGCTTGGGGAAGGGCCAAAACCCGAACAACAATCCTTTATTCACCCATTTTCTTTGCCCATGAATGACGAAGTCTATTGTTCAGAACCCAACGTGTGGATGAATTCTACGGCGGTTCTGACGGCATCCAGTCTACCACTGAATTATGGCAGGTGCAATGTCCGTCATACAGTACCCGAGCTCAGGGTTCGCTGAGTCTTTCCACACCAGCGTCCTCGGGGCCTGAATAACCGAGGATTATGAGTTCAAAAGCATATATCATGAGATTCGAAAGCTAGTGCAGGCTCCTGGAACAGTTGCAGATATACCAGCAGCTCAATACATGTGATCTCGTCGATGAGTACGACATGTGCAACTCAGCAATTTTTCTCCTACTCACGATGAGGGAGACCAGTCCGCTCCTCAGGTCAGTCCGGTCTGTGAGAGGAATAGATAGGCATTATATGTTTGGTGTGGTCGATCGCAGCATGCTGGTTTCTACTGGGCCTCTTGCCAGGCATGAGTTTGACGGCAAACCGACCACACAGTTGGTTGCTCGCCGAGCGAAGGATTTCCAATCTTTCGAGGACTCTCATGCTATATTCAATACAAAAAGCAGCCACCATCCTATTGCCTCTGATCCAGCCTTCAAGTTGCCAATTTGTCCTCTGGTGACACCAGAAACCTGATTCGGCTCAACATCGCAAGAAAGGTCGGGAACTGCTCCCCTCAGCAAATGAGTCGTGACACTGCAGTGTTACGGGGAACTGTACTAAAGTAGACGACAAGGCCGAATTAAGCTGCACGCCCCCCAGAAAGGATGTTATACCCTGCACTTCTATGGCGCAGTGGTGGTCGGAGGTGCCAGGAATAGCTTATCCAGCTGAGCACCTGGAAATAAACCCCCACTCTTCAGCAGATCGAATCTCAAAAGAAAAATCCTGAACCGTCCCGGCCGCCAGTCCCGTCTCTGTGCCGTGTATCGTGCGGGTAGGTCGGTAGATGGTGACAGAGTAGCGCGCGGCCCCCAACAGGCCAAGCGACCAGGCTGTGAGCGCCAAATGAAGCTTTATGATTCGCCGACCAGAGCCAACCGCATAACACGAAACAAGCTCGAAGGCGAGTCTCCATCTCTTCCTGAGTCTAGACTTCAGGACCCTCGTCGGCCGTGGTAAGGTGGGCGCAGGCCATTCGAGGTCGTTCTGATCCGTCCTGGTAAATGTATGCCGATCCTCTCATGGCATCCAAAGACGAGACGCGGAGCCAAACAATCCTTTTCATCATTTCATCAATGCAACAATTTTTTCTTTTGTCGTCGAGCTTTGAGCCGTCTGCGCCATGTACTCGCCCATCTCTGGCGCTGAATCCAACGAATATGAGCTCCGGGCACCAGGTGTAGTACCAAGACAGGTGGTTTCCGCGCCGAAGCAGGCTGGACTGCTGGCAAAGTGGTCTGTCTTTGGCACCTTGCTGATCACAACGACACTGAGTTCTGTTCTTGTCGTCGCCCACGTCCAGAGCTGGCTCATCAACGATACTTGGTACGAATTCTGGTTCCTTTCAATACGAATCAACAGAGCCGCTCTGCAGTCCGGTATCCAGATCATCGCCGTTCTCCTGGGTCTCATCCATGCCTCGGCCGTGGCGTACCTCGTTCAGTATGGCGTCAGTCTCGCCTTCTTCAGCGGCACGAGCTTCACGACGCACAGCCTGCGGGCCATGATCAACACGAGTACACAGAGAGTCAACTGGAAGGGTCCTCCGCGCTATATGCTTCCGGTTCTCGGCATGTCTGTTCTCAGCCTCATCTCTTCGGCCGTCTGGGTCGGCGCCATCACTCCCGTGGAGAGCAGTACCATCGTCAAACAGACCGTCCTTCTCCCTTCCTACGACAACATCACCCACATTAAGGAATACCCTTCCGAGATCAATCAGTCGGGTCCCTCAGACATGGCCAAAGAGGGCCACTTCACCTACTCCGTCGGTACCAAGCTCCTCGGCAACCTCATTGTCATTGGGTCATCTGCCACCACGCCCGACAACTCGACTCGGCGGCACCCCAAGATTGACAACACCCAGTACATCTACGAAGGCCGCTCCTACGGCGTCGGCTCGGCCGTTGGTCTCAAGGACTCGGCCGTCTCCAACATCTCCTTCGCCACAGGCTACCGATACACCGAGCGCGGCTACAGCGCCGACGTCGAGTGCATCTACAACAGGAGCACGGCTCTCAGGATCGGCCGCGAGTTTCCCAGTCGCATCTTCGCCGTCGAGGGCTACCTGCCAGACAGCACCGGCTCGCGCCAGTATTCTGAGTACGTCGGCCACAGCCCCGACGCCATCGTCGCCGCCTCGGTCACCTACAGCGACGACTCGATTCGGCGGTACGTCGGCATCGCCGCCGGCGAGAGCTACCGCGCCCTCAACGCGACGCAGTGCACCGTCGACTTCACGCCGCGCCTCTTCAACGTCTCGGTGGCGCTCGCGGGCCGCAACATCACCGTCACGCCTCTGGACGAGACTGACGACTTTGACCCGCAGCGCAACATCACGCGCACCGTCGTGCGCCAGTTTGAGCTCATCTCGAACGACCTGACTAACTTTTACGAGTCAGTCCTCGGCAACGCGTTCCTCTCGAGCATCCGGGCGTGGAACATCTCGTACAACGCCAATGGCGCGGCGACGGAGGAGTTTGCCACGCTGAGGGGGCTCGAGAACTCCATGACTGCCATGGCGGATTCCATGCTGGCGGCCTACGGCGCGGCGCAGGTCATGGTTGGGAATTTCACCGAGGAGCGAGAGGTCGACGTCACCGTGGAGACGCTCGTCATCGGACAGAGGGCCTACATCATTGCCATTGCCATTTTGAATGCCTTGATCGTCGCTGCTGTCATTGAAGAGGCCATCAGGACGAAGGGGTGGAGAGGCCTATCCTCGCAAGACTTTACAGATTCGGAGTGGCTTTTGCTGTCGGGATACCGGGGCGGACAGGAAGCGGCCGAAAGTGAGAGGCATCGACTGCAGTATTTGAACAACATCCAACGCAAGCCAGTGAGCAAGCCGGGATTTTCCACATCGCAGTTCTCCCCGGGCGAGGTTCGTGTTGGCATGGGCCTTGAGACGCGGGTGGTCATGGTACCGGCAACTCGTGGTAGGGACGGTCGGATGGCGGTGAAGCTGAGCACGCGGGTCAAGGAATGAGGATAGATCTTCCATGAAAGCTAATGATGAGTTTGCGAGGAATATGCTCGTGAGCGCTTATCGAGTACTCACAACGCAGGCCGCGTATTGGTTCGACTGCTGCTTGAACGCATTGACTTGTCTTCTTGCCCGCCGATCCTATATGTGAAAACCCTCTTGGGTAAATTACCACTAAGATGACTCCCGGATAATCTTGCGAACGACTTCGAGGGTCCTAACTGGAGCATCCGCTTTGATTATGTTCACGAGGTTGTCGATCTCTCGACGGCTCATGGCTCACGAGGGCCCTTCTCAAGCACGAGCAGACTTTGTTCCAGCTGCTCACTGCTGATAGCCCCTACCAACATTTCGTCGCCCTGGCTTCCATCACGAGCAGAATGACACTTCTGCCACCAGTAAGCCAAATCAAATCTGCTAACTCCTGGGCCAGCCACGAGTTTAGTAGACTCTGTAGCTTTTTCTACAAATCCTGATGCATCCTTCAATCAGAGTTGTCGGGTCTTAGCTTGCCTTGGCCGCCGCGATGGCTCCGGCGCCTTGGCTGGTAGGCCATCGTCGATGGGTGAGTAAGCCTGAATCGAGATGCCGAGTTCTCGCAACGGAGGGAAGAAAATGGTTTCGTTGCCACAAACAGCGATGCCGTAGCTTCCCGAGAACTTAGTAGAACGACGAATCCCTTGGACTTGATATTATTGTGCCGCTTGATGGTAGGCTCTTTGGCGAGATATGAGAGCCCGACTTTTTCGAACTTGCACTGCTCATAAAGAATCCGGATTACTTCCATCTGCTTAGCAGGAAAGACCGTTCCATCCAGCAAACAGCAGGTGAAAGCTGAAATGAGCCTTCGCAGAACATTCCACCTCGATATCTATAAGCTTCTAAATGCTCCTTAGACCGGAAAGTTAACAGCCCCCACGTATGTAACATCGAAGAATGTCCCAGTCAGCTTGGCTGTTGGGGACGCATACCTGGGCTCCCGCTCGGAGGATGAAGTAACACAGGACAAGATCCTTGTGATGCGCAAGTACAATGTCAGCGTATTTGATAATGCCAAGAGCTATGTACGTTCAAATTTAACGGGCGTTTTCTGTTAGCTACCCATGTTGTTGCTTGCGTACTATTCTAGCAAACGCCGATCTTCCAAGGAAAATGGCGGATTGAAACATCTCTAGGATATGAGGACCTTGGTGCCACATTTAAGATTTACGCCAAGATGCCTCCAGGCGTAATTGATGGAACTAGAAAGAAAGAAATGATTCCGAGGTGTTCGGAGCAGAGCTTGGCTGCTTTGAATGTGGACAAGGTAAGCAGGACATCAAGCTGGTTGAAGATGGAGTCTGTCATTGTCAGATGAGATTCCGACACCCACTGTGACGCTAGATCCGTCATCTTCTGTGGTACGATTCGGTGCCTTCACTAGCGACTCTAAGAAGCTTTGAGTGGCCGGATGTCACATTTTCCCATCGGTCTGAACGACACTTCATAGCCTTTTCTTGTCTTAGGTCACACTTGAAGGTAGGGAGAGCACTTGAAGAGGTCTTATGTTCCCAGTATACATACATTTACATTTGTGGATGCGCAAACATTGTAACCAGAGGGCTTGGTCTACTCACACTGGTATCTTATGGCCATCAATCTACTATGGTGCCGTTGCAAAGGACCCCTTTACTCTATTCCTGACCTCGCTCTCGTGTTCCACCGTAAAGATGCCTCATTTGGTATCATCATAGTCTAGTGACTTTCCTCTGCTTCAAAGTTGATGCTTACACGCCAAATGGGCCCTAGACAGACCCTAGAGTCGTATTCGACTCGCCTGGAACAATCTATTGATAGAGGCTGCGTTCGTCTGCCGACGGTTCTCACGATAGTTAATGGCCTATTCCAGTCTCTCCCTGCGTCAGTGTGTATAGCGAGGGCCTTCTGCAAGTTGTATGAGCTTTTGAAATTGTCTGCCACTTCGGTCAGGAGTTCAGAAATGGCATCGGTCTCGAAATCTTGTTCCCACGCTGGACGCTCGAGGAGAAGGTAGGAAAAGTCCTCATCGTTTGTAGGCGAAGACCGAATGCTCCAGATAACCACGAGATAGAACACCGCGGGAAGCCTGACGTACTCATCACCCAGCGATCCAGCGTCGCTGAAGTCCGCGGGCGACACATGAAAACGGCACGCCGTCCACTGCTTTCCGAGCATGCCCACGGGCGCCATGAAAAGATTCCGCTCGGCGTCAAAGTGATTAGAGGGCCACCTGTTGTAGACGTACGCCATGACGCCTGGGCACGCGATGGGCTCGATGTGCAGCACTGCCATGCAGGAGGCAGCTCGTTGGAACAATGGAAGGAGGGTCTGGCTCTGGCGTATGGAGGTAAAGGCTGGCAAGGATACAATCAGGTAGATGGTCTGTCTTTTTTCAAAGGCAGGCTTCTCCACATAGTCGACTTTGTTGAACGTGTTGGGACGAGACGGATCTCTGGCGAAGATGTCGCGGCCCCATTTCTGCAGCGGAACCACAATCTCGACGGCGTTCTGCAGGCCAGAGTAGCAGCCAAGACGCAAGATGTACGATGTGCGGGTTTCGCCAGCCACGGGCGAGACTGTTGTGTAGACCAAGTCCCTGGACGTCTCTAGCCGGATACCCTTGTTGGTCATGACAAATTCGGGCTCCATCATCCCAAACGTGTCCCTCCTTGACATGGAGTTGCAGGAAGCAAAGTCCGCGGGGCTCTCGGCGAGACAGCCCCGCGCGACGTCGACCTCGCGACGAGCGACCGGGCACGAAGGAGACCAAGTAAAAATGCTGAGATCATTCGTCTTTTGGATAATATGCTCCTGCAACCGCAGAAACGCGTTGTCTTCCTCGCCGTACAGGAGCGGCATGTTGACGCCGAAGAGCCCGAGAAGACAGTAGGCCACGTCCTCCTTACGCGTCGTCGTCCGGCGGGCTGCCCACGACATCTTCTCCGCAACGCAAATGACCCCCAGCGGTGTGCGACCGTCCAGAACACGGGAGTCGATGCTGGTGACATCTTCCAGCTGACGTCTGAGTCGTAGCTTGGTCCCGATGGTGCGCCAGGCGTTGTCGTAGAACCGGACATCTTTGGGGGCGATGAGCTCTTGCAGCGTCCATCCTCGCGTGAACCAGCGACAGCGTTTCCACGTGTCAATCTGGCCGTCGTATGCCGCGGGAAAGGATGATAAGTCTTCGAGGTACACGTAGCAGACGTGGGCGCGATGATACCACATGAACATGGAGTTGATGGCCTCCGTAAGCTCGGCGCTACTGGATTTGTCGATGCAGCACGTGTCGACCCAGACGTACTGGAGGCCTTCGGCGGCGGCAATCTCGCAGCTCTTCAGGATCTTGGCAAGGCCTGCGGAGGTGATGGGGCTCGCGTTGCGCTCCAGCCACTGCCTGAACGTGACTTCGCTGCCATCTTCCGTGCCCCAGGTGTGAGAAAGAATGGCGTAGGGTGGGATTCCGCTGAAAAATTCCTTGAATTCAAAGGTTGTTGTGTTGATAAGCCGCATGTTTCTCGTTCACCATGAGGCCACTCTGTACGATAGGGCAGTCATCGAATGTGGAGCGGTACCCTAGGATGTGCTATGTAGCTGTGCAGGGTGGACGTTGGGATGAAGCTGTCAGCTACGCCATGGGGCACCTTCTCTCACGATGGAGACAGCAGAAAGAGGGGTCATGCTGGGTTGGCGCTGGGTTGTGCATATGCAGGGTGTCACGCACAGCCTCGTCGGTCCGGTGGTTGCCGCAGTATCTTCGGGCCAGTCAGAAGCCTTACGACGTGTATCCTGAACGACGATGCAGGAATGAGTCCGTGAACTGTCCCCAGGCGGCATAATTCTTCGAAGAAGAAGAACCGGCGGCACAGATGCTTCGAGGCAAAGCATCCCGAGTTGAGTGGCTGAAGCCTGAGGCTGGTCTGTGGCTCGTCTGAGGCTGGCTTGTGGCTCAGAAGCGATATCTGATCAAGTATCGAGGCTGACGTCACATAGCGTTCTGCCGACTTCCACTTCTTCTGCTCTTCATTTCCTTCCCCATCACCAACACCACCACAACCATCATCATCATCATCATCAGGATTCGCTCGAACCCGGTATGATCCTCCAGCTGGCGACGGCCAGTCATTCGATAGCCACTCAAAACAACGTCGTATCGCGTCGTGCCAGCGCGGCGACACCAATCCTGTTGCAGCAATGTCGCGTGCGGCGCACCACCATCGACCACACAGACGAATGACGGGCAAACGGGTGAGGTCATTGCCTGGGCTTCCCTGTCGGCCAACGGGCCAATCATCATGAACATCCCGATGCCGTTCCTGGATGGATCCAGTCCCATTCAGAGCTTCCACCCATGTCGCCGCGATGGGTACAGCCGTCGAGCCTTGACCGTCTGTCCCCTGACGGCCCCTCCCCGTGTCACATTGCCAACTTTTGCTCCGGTCTTGCCTCCCTGGCGAGCCCCCCCAATCGGGACCAAGCTTCCCGACGCCGGCCCTCAGAAATGGGTGAAGTGAGAGGCTTCCTTGGTCCTCCTTGGCCACCTCACCCTGGCATCGGCGAACAAGCGTCCGTCCTTTCTTGGCCGATACCAAGCCCTGTGTTCTCACCCATCCCCAGTTCCCTAGAGCTGCGGAAACTGGTCGGCAATGTGCTGGTCTGGGGAGATCTTGACTGTTTGAAGGACCCTGGTTTGGTGTCTTCTGGTCGGGCCTTGCTGGACAAAGTTGTCCGCGACCTGGCGATTTCCCCTAAATGGATCGCCTCTTCTCCCGTTTCCTGGCACCTGGTGTCTTTTTCACATTTTGCTCGCTTTATTGTCGTGATGGTCGTTAATTCTGGCTGTCCACCTTATACTCCAGCTCCTCCCCCCTCCTCTTCATCTCGTATCCTCTCGGAGATTTCTTTGATACGACATTGCTCCCGCCAAACTAAGACCACAGACGCCCCCAGACTGTGTGACAACCCCTACCGCATTCGCCCCCTTCTCCTCACCTCCCCCAGTATTGCGACATCATAGGCCGTCCTGCACTGCAGACCTGCCTGCTGCTCCTCCAGCCTGTTCCCTTCTGCGAGGTCGACGTCAGCGCACCTCAGTGCACCCCAGCGCCCGCTCTGCCGGGAACGCCTTTCGTATCTGCCCGCCGCCGCCATGTCGTTCGCAGGGCTCCTACCATCATCACCCTCACCACATAGCCCAGGGCCTTCGTCTCCGAGCTTTCACACCTCGCGACCGAGATTCAATTCCCAACTGACCTCTGATCGCCTACGCGAAGCTTCCATCATGCCGGCCTCCATGGTTGGCAACATAAACAAGGGCCGCCAGTCCGTGTTCAAGGAGGTCGGGCTTGATGACGACCTAAGCGATGACGGCTCGCAAGCGGGTCCGACCTCGCCGAGGGCCGACCGGAAAGCCTCCCTCGTCAGCGAAAGAGAATTCGGTGCCATCACATCGCTGCCGACGAAGCGACAGCGAGACGACGACGTGCATGATGCTGGCCGGCAAAGTGACCGTGATACCGGTGGGCAGTCGCACGACGAAAATGAGGACGGTCGCGACGAAGACAACGAAACCAAACACGAGGACCAGCAATCCTCACGTCCGGAACGCCGCCGATCGTGGTATACCAAGCTAGCAGCCGGCTACAAGAGGCCTCGCATCAAGGCGGTGGCGACGGCACCTCCGTCCTCGGTTTCCAGTCTGCAGCGATTCACCGTCATTGCACTCCTCATTGCCGTTGTCTTTCCCGCTTTCAATTATCGCAGTGGTTCGAAGAAAATTGAGGTCGGCGTTGAGGCCGGCGTCATTCAGACCAGACAGACCAGCCCAACTGATGTCTGCACCCGATGGGCGCATCAAGGCAAGTGTCCCGTGTCATATATGCCATCCTAGACTGACATGACCAGCCGCTCAAATCAATGGAACGCTGTACATATATGGCGGGCAGGCCAAAACTCGCGGTGATCAGGAGTTCAACACGTGGAGTAAGACACGCCACACCATACAAGCCTGCCTATTCATCTCCGCTGACCATATCGTAGACAAGAACTTTCTGACGCTGGACTTGCAAAATTCCTGGGGCATTGACGAGCCGAAACTGACTGGGCTTGAGATCCCTGATGGACCCCCAGCCGTCTCTCTCGGCTACCTCTGGCAGGACTACGATAACTTGTATCTCTACGGCGGACAATTTGCCGACAACGTCGACGATGGCAGCGGCGAGCCTCAGTATGCGACACCCGACCCAATGGCACTGTGGCGATACGACATCAAGAACAAGGAATGGTCCAGCTTTGACGACCCTCGCACGTCGGCGGGCAACTACTCGACGCAGAGCGACATTCCCGTCCAGCGAGCCGCCGAAGGTGCTGGTCTGTCTGTTCCTGAGCTTGGGCTGAGCTGGTATTTTGGAGGCCATCTGGACGTGGCTACGACCCGCGGCTGGTCGATTCAGATTGCCCGTCTCTTCCTCAGCAGTCTGCTCGAATGGACGCACCCTGGTTTCGCCAACACTGGCGTCGACACGTTGCACAGCTCCGGCGCTGGCGAAGGCGGCACCTACCGAAACATCACCGAGGGCGGCACCCAGGGGGGCGAAAACTTTCCCGAGCGGGCCGATGCCGTCCTCATCTTCGTGCCCGGCTGGGGCAAGCGCGGTGTTTTGATCGGCCTCGGCGGGGGTGCCAACGAACAACTCACTGAGAACATGGAAAAGCTGGATGTGTATGATATTGAGACCTCCGAGTGGTACAAACAGGAGACTTCTGGTGATAAGCCGCCAGTTCGAGTCAATCCATGTGCCGTCGTGGCCAGCGCGCCGGACGCGTCCAGCTTTCAGATCTACCTCTTTGGAGGTCAGGATCTGGCTACTGTGAGTATCGCAGTGACTTGACCATAGACCAAGGATACTAACAGCACCAGGACAATCAAACCCAATACAACGACATGTACATCCTAACCATTCCCGCCTTCCACTGGATCCGTGTCGACAATGGCGACTCGTCCTCCGTCCCCGCCCCTCGAGCAGGCCACACGTGTACAATGCGCGACGGTCAGATGATTCTCGTCGGTGGCTATGTCGGCGAAGATATTTCATGTGACTCGCCCGGCATCTATGTCTTCAACGCCTCCTCTCTGCAGTGGGCCGATAAATTCAACGCCGGCGATCACGATGCCGACATAAGCTCGGACAATTTGGTCCTGGCCAACTCATGGGGCTACCGCGTCCCCGAGCCCGTTCAGAAGGTTATTGGTGGCAACGCGGACGGCAGCGCGACTCTCACCACGCCCTCCAGCGGACCGGCCACTGATGGACCTTTCGCAACAGGCAAGCCTCCCGTCTTCACGATCACCGAGAGCGGCGCCACGGCAACTATTACGCAACCTGCTCCGGGTGCCACAGGCGGCAGCGCCAACACGCCCAGCGAGGGCGACAATAGCGGAGACGACGGTGGGGGTAACTCGAACGCTGGACTCATTGCCGCCGGCATTATTGCAGGCATCTTTGCCCTGCTGGCCGCGTACCTCGGCTGGTGCGCGTGGCTGTACCGCCGCCAGGTCGCCGCCTACAAGCAGCACCTCGCCGTGGCGAACCGTTACCATGGGGCCTCGAACGCGTCATTTGGACTCGGCGGCGGAGCGTTCGGCGGCCTCCTGGGCCGTGGCCGATCGGGCCGCGGCCACAACCGCGACACGAGCACCGCGAGCGATGAGAGCTTCGGCTGGGTCGGTCCAGGCAAGGAACCCAAGTGGATGCCGGACGAGCTCACGCCCGGCTCGAACAGCGGAACCACGGCTGGAGGGAGCAGCAGCGCGGCGGGCGGATTTGCGCGCAAGAGCGAGGATGTCAGAAGCGGACGCACGGGCGACGGGACGAGCCGCGGGGCGCAGACTGATCGCGACAGCATCTCGAGCACAGAGGCCCTGTTGGAGGGGCAGGAGCCGAGTTTCTTCTCCGTCGTCATGGGGCCGAGGAGGGCTCTGCGGGTTGTTAATGGAGCTGAGGATACCCGGTAGATACGTGTTTTACGAGACATGAGCACACGACTTGGCGAGGCTTTCTAGGTGGAATAAGGCTATGAGAGCGTGTTCAGCGACGAGGTGCCTTTGTTCGATACCCTTTCTTCTCGTGCAGCATACAGAGCAATTGAGCATTTACATGACCAATCAGTCTTATCGATACCATTGGCATCATATCTCAGAGACTTGGGTGTGGATTCGGGCAGACATGCGTTGTCAGACATCGATGCTACTCATTGACAGCTACTCAACGACAACTCAGCGACCAGTTTGTCAACGAGGGAAAGCTCACGAGACTTTTCGTGCGACGATCATGTGTATATGTGTAATCATTGGCGCTGATGTCTAGGTTTGCTGCCATGAACGGTGGTCCTCTGCTGGACACCAGTCTGCACTGTGAATGACAAGTATCATATCGCTAACGGATACATGATCAACTAACAAATATTTGCGTCTTTTTGAATTGAAGGGCGGGTACAATGTAAAATAAGGGCTGTGACTCCTCCACTATTGCCTACGATGGTTTTTTTTGGTGACACACTCTTCCACAATTGCACCCTCCCTCCCGACCGGTTCTTTTCCAAGAGCCAAACTCTGGAAGTGCATCTGCTACGCATCTTGGGCCCCTTCACTGCAAAGCTGAACAGATTTAACACTAAACGATCAGCTATCGCACACTGATATTGTGCAACTTTGGTCATGAGACACTGAGCTAGAGAGGATAGGACAAAGGGCTTACTGTTTCCGAGGTCCGGAGCGAGTATCGCCGCCACACTTCTCGTCAAGACATCCAACTTCCCAGGCCGAGATCACTAGTTAGGCCCCTCGATACGGGGGAGGTCGATACGGGACATGAGGTCGTCGGTGCACACCGGGTCCTGAAGACAAGCCATCACTGCCTCGAGACCAATCGGATCGACCTGCCTCTTCGTCATCTCTCCAGCGGCGGCGGCGGCCTGGGCACCCTGGCGGCCGATGAGCTTCGTGGCGCACTCCGGCTTGGCGAGGCAAGAGGTCACGGACGCGAGATCAAGGGGAATGTTTTGCCTCTTGCTCTTCTCGGCGCCATCGATCAGCTTGTCGATTTGCTCAAACAGGTCCTTGCGGCACTTGGCCGTGGCAAGGCACGTCTGCACGTTTCCGATGTTGTCCAAGATCTCCTTCGTGCTCTCGGGCTCCAGGACCTGGCCCGGGATCTTGAGCTTGTCGAGCTTCTTCGCGCAGGCAGGGTTGTTGCTGCAAGTCAACAGCTTGTCCTGAAACTTCTGAAAGTCGTCCACCTCCTGCCTCTTGGTCTTGCCGAGGGGAGCCGTGGGAGACGAGAGGGCGCCTTGCTGGAGCTTCTTGATGCATTCGGGGTTGCTGATGCAGGTGAATAGTTGGGCCTGAAGATCCGTGAGCTGCACCTTCTCGGCGCTGTCAATGCCGACGTTTTCGAGCCCTGGCGCCGCCTGTCGTTAGCAGCTGTGTGACGCGGAGCGTGATTTTGATGTTGGAGCTTACCTAGGTTGCCCTCGGTCAAGGGGGCAGCGATGGCCAGAGAGGCGACAGAGGCTGCGAGAATGGCGGAGACCTTCATGTTGAAGAACGGCTGTCTGCGATTGTGTACGTGCGAATGTCGGTGACGATCTGGTAGTCGGGCTGAGGCGTGGATTTCGAAAGGCGGTTGATGACCAAACTACCAACCCAGAGTAGCATGAATGGGGCATTATATATCCATCGTGACGACGTATCCGAACCAGAGCAAAGCATTACTCTCGGCCGCACTGAACGTCATACCTGGTACTGCAGAAGCAATGAGGCAGGGCGTCTTTGCTGCGACGCAAAACGACTGGCACGTAGATTACGCCAATTACGGTAGCGACGTACGAGGGGGCGTGACCAGAACCTACATGCCGATGAGAGCGACCTGTCTCTCGGAATCCCGGCGGTTTGTCTCGGCACTCATCATTCAATGTTGCGATGCCGAGCCGCGCAACACGAAGGACTCGAATCATTGGTGCACGAAGGGTAGGTAAGGCTATGATGGACTTCATGTACACCACAACACCAGGGTCATCGGAGCTTCTGACCCCAACAGCAGTTGCTAGACCAGGTAGCACTTCAATCTGCACGGTCTTGGTCTCGTATCGCACATGTCTTGTTGAGATTCCTCCCCTGAGCTGTCGCAGGCCATTGTGCCGGGGCAGAGGGAGGGTCAGAGCTCGGGGTGTGGATGAGACAGGTGGACCCACGGGCCGAAGAGGATCAGGAACGGGCCGCCTTACTGGTCTATATTTTGCAATACTCCGGGCTCGTGTTGGAGCGACGCGGCTGGCAGATTGGGTATTCTCATCAAAATGTCTAGGTGATGTCTGATGAATGAACGTTGGTTGCCTTGATCGCGGGGATAGGCATTCTTCAAGACGCAAAGCTGCCTACTTCCTTGCACAACTCGAATTCCTGCTCAAAACGAGATCGGTGAAGAGCGACAGTCACATAGAGTTGACCTGTCGGATTGTTTCGGGGGTCTTATCGTCTCGTCTTCTCTTACAGCAGTGACCAGTCATGGCCGTCACAGGAGTGCATCCTGCCTCCGTCAGCGGCAAACTCTAACGGGAGCAGGGAATGCTGGAATCACCGTGTACATAGCATAGTCGCGAAGGTCGCCAGCGCTTTCGTCTTCTGGCTCATATCAAGGTTTCCTTGCGTGAAACAATATCATCATCACCCAAGATATCACAGGATAAACTGAATGAAGTACCCGCCTGGCGCGATGACTATTGTCGGGGGGAATGAAGACCACACGCACAACTCAACATGACATGGCGGCTTCAGACGAAAAACCTCCTAGTCTTTCTGATACAACTGCGCTGACGGTCTCGGCCCCATCGATACAATCTGTAGATGAGTCCTCCTTCAAGATGTAGAGAATGCCCTTTCGTAGTGGCGCGTAAACCTTTCTTCAATTTCGAACTTGAGAAGCGCAAGCTCAGCCGGCAAAGCAGTCCAGAAGAACGATACAGTAGCAGGGATCCTCAACCTCTATCTTGTGCCAAACAGTCATGAATTGCGGGAGGTCCCAAAACTAGGTATTCAGAGGATCGAGCCCGGTATAGCATTGAAGCCATCCCTTGCGTGACGGTGGAGGCTATTTGAACAGGAATATTGACTAACTTGACAGGTACCACAATTAACATCAAGGCTAGTGTCAGTGGGACCTTAAATCCTGGAGTCAGAAATAGCTGTCACCAAGTTGGTATATCTGCTTCGAGACAAAACCGATGTCGTGAACCACGTTAGCATGGCCAGTATAACAGGTCACTAGAGGTGTCTTGTGACAACTCAGTCAGTTCATAGTCCATGTACTTCCAATAACGGGGAGCTTAAGATATTCCAATGTGAGCCTCCCGAGCTACGCAAATATGGACCCTAGTTGTTCGTGAAGTTTGTCGGCAAGATCTATTTCTTCAGGGTGCAAATGGAAGAGGGGCCTTATTTCACATTAGCTGATTGGCAGCTTAGCTTGCGTTTTCGTGTGAATCGCCGTCTTGTCGTCGCTGATCTGCAGTCAGAGCCCTCACCACAAAAATGCGAAGATCCCAAAGGTCATGCTGTGTTTGGTGTTTCAAAGCGGCTATAGCAACGATCCTTCACTGGTCCCACAACGGCGATGCGAGGGAAGTCTCAAGGGCACACGTGCGTAGACCGCTGCCCAGTTGGGTGGGATCCTCAACCCCACCACCAGGCAGTTCAAGCTGCAACATTCTACTCACCACCCTGATTATCCAACTAGCAGCGCAACACATCCGGAAGGAGTCATTCATTCGATCTGTGATATCAATTTGCCATGGCAGTCCAGCTCCCTAGCCGAATAACATTTGAAGGCCCCGATACGGTCCGCAAATGGGGCGACGCGGTGCGACTTCGCAGGGAAGTGGAAGCCATGACCTTCGTCCAGCGCGAGACCTCCGTCCCTGTCCCTACGATCCTCGAAGTTTATTTTGATGATCACTCTAATGAAGACAAATGCTGGATTCTCATGGAACGATTGCCAGGATCTCAACTCGGCACGGCGTGGCCTGAGATGGACGACGACGCACGTTCAGAAACAATCAGGCAACTCAGGTCGTACCTGGAACAGCTCCATCACCTTCGTCCCGCTGGTGCCGGGGTCATCGGATCCGTTTCAGGGGGCGCGGCCTTTGACCATCGACTGAGCAATATGCATACGTGCGGGCCTTTTGCTTCCGTTGCTTCCTTTCACGACTTCCTCGTCGCCCCTGTCAAACAATCACCACGTCCCGGAACATTCGCGAAGTACAGGGCGCAATTCCCCGATACGTACGAGATACGATTCGCCCATGCAGATCTTTCGTGGGAGAACATCCTCGTGGACGCATCAACTGGAAAGATCACCGGTATTTTGGACTGGGAGATGGCCGGGTACTGGCCGGAATGGTGGGAATACAGGAAAGCATTGTTCGGTTCGCGAAGTCAGCCGTGGTGGATCCGAGTACTCAACCAAGTCATGACGGAGTACACACGAGAAACAGAACTTGATATGGATGTAGAGATGTTCTAGATCGGCATTGAACATCGCAGGGCCCCGCGGCTCATAATCGTACGACACGTCTCGCGACACAATGGCACAACAAGCATGATTTCTGTAAGTGAAGTTCTGCAACACATGCATGCAATTCACAAAGGGGACTACCCACTCAATCTTCTCTGAGAACACTTTCTTTGTCAAACCCCAAGTCTATTGACGAGTTGACGAGGGGAGCTAAAACAAGATACCCAGTGCAACTGATCCAACCTCCTACAGCTTCAGCGTCCAACTCCAGCCCAACCCGGTTATCAAACCACGAGCCTCTCAAAATCCTAGCACAACATCACCCTTCCGCCCTTAAACGGAAAGGATAGGCTCGCCACACCAGAGGGTGATGCAAACACCACGAGGGGCGCTGCAGATACCGCAGCTCTCGTTGCAGCAGACGAGGCCGGCGCCGCACTTGTTGGGGCCGCACTGCACACCGGCCTCGAGTCCGGGAGCAGCCATGGCAAAGGTGATCTTCTCGGTAGACGGGGTGGTGGCGGGGGCTTCGTCACGGGCCGCCATGTCAGCAGGGCGGGCGACGGCACCCAGGGCGACGGCGGCCAGGACAGCGAGGGTCTTGAAAGAAAGCATGTTTCCGGTTGATTGAGTGAGATTTAGCAAAGTTTGTGTGAAGATGTTGATGTTGATGGCTAGTCTTATGAGAGGTCGTGTGTGAGGGTCATCGAAAAGTGGTGTCGAAGATCGGGACACCATGTTGTCTTTATACCATTCTCTCGCCCGGGGACCAAGCATGTTGTTCTCGAATCAAGAAGACCAAGCATGTTCATCTCGTATAGTTCCCTACACAATCCGTTCTCAAACACTTGGTACGTGACAATACGCGAGTTGGTTCGGGGGTTCCCTTGCCCCAGAGAGTATGTGAGTCGGCGCTCAATTGGCCAACCAAAGACAAAGATCATCTTGACCAGAGGCGTGAGCACCAGTAAGTGGCCGGCTGACATGCGGGGGAAGGCAACATAAGGCCCGACTGGCCGGCAGGATCACAACGAAGTTGCATCGTCCCATAGGCCAAGTAATCCATCGCGTGCCCCCTCGTGGAGACAGAGTTCAGCACCGTCCGCTGCGGCCTGGCCGCGAACGGAAGAGATACGGGGGGCATAGGGGGGGGTAGACAGCCGCAACGATCACAACATGCCGTCAGCCAAGCGGCTGAATCACGATTCGCCGGTCTCACACTCATCGCGTGTCCGCGTATGAATGTTCCGGTCATTATCATCTCGTCAACGGCCGCATTCGACCGAGTAAGCAATTATCTGCTGACCCGATCTGCGGAGCTGAAGGATCGGGGCATCCTTGCTGCTCATGTCTGGCTGAGTGGCTTTCAAGATGGGTCGAACGCCTTTCGACAGCTCTCATTTACCCGCGAACGAGGCTGTAAGATTCGAAAATGCGGTCCATGATGCGGCTGGGCGTAACCGACCAGCGGCCGCCGATCCCGCTCCAGGGATGTGCTGCAGCAATCATGCCACCGAATGGAGTCGAACATGGCCAAAGTTCTTTTGACGGCAATGCCCCAATTCAGGTTCATTTCACATCCTCGCATTGCAATGAAAATCGGCGCTGTTACAGCAAAAGCTGCATTGGCTGGCTCTGTTGCTTCATTCGGGTTAGCATGGGTCCTGTGACTCGGCAGCTCCAGCTAAAGACGGGGCAGACGAGACGCTGAAAAGCGCAGAGGCGAACTGAACGATTGACTGGCCACGAAATCGGCCTACTTTCCGCTCCGCAAGGCTGCTCATGCTCAATCTGTGGAAGAGACATTTGGGAGCGCTGCGGAACAGAAGGCTCAGGAAGCTTTTCATGTACATAACCGCCAAGGCATAAACATCGAGCTACAGGTAGCCTTCTAATCTATACCCGGCGATGAACTGCGGAACCGACCTGCAAAAGACCTCTTCATTCTGTTCATCAACCCGCTTTGATGCTATGAAGTGCCCTACAAGGAGACTGGCATCGCCGAGCATCATGCGTCACCGGCCGACAAGATTCAAGGTAGGAAATGAGATGCTACCTTCCATGAAATACACGTTAATACTCGAAGGTTGATGAAATGAACGCTTGTGATTACGACGAAGACTATCCAAGATACCACATTTCAATGATCATCAAAACCATGATCATCAGTCATCCCACGTTTCTCATTACAAAACGTATCCACCAGCGAGCACGGATCCAGCCGCGCCAATTATGCTTTCGCGTCACCTTCTGGCCTAAACACCTCCGTAACGAACTCCCCTCTTGCCCAGTTCCTTCCTGCCCACAGCATCCTCAGGCCAGACCCATCCTCTCGCCCTCTTGGCCTCTCTCTTCTCTGCCAGCTGCGGCGTCGGCATCCACGAGTCCCTCGCAAGGGCCTTGCGTCTCGTGCCCTCGGCCGGAGCCCCAATTTCAGCCTTCCAGGCACCAGCAGCATCACCAGCCATGACGCAAAGGCCCCAGAGCGCGAGGCAGGCCGTCAGGTCACTCTCGCCATCACCGCCGGCGAGCGGCACGGCACAGACCTCGAGGAAGCCAAAGTGGGGCGTGCGCTCGTTGCCGTTACGCACGATGACGAGCTCAATCTCGGTCATGATGAAGCCGTAGCGGGTGCCGTGGGCGCGCATGGCGTGGTGGATGGCGGCGAGGCCGCGGAGGTACTCGACGCGGGCGACGGGACCGGCAGAGCGCATGCCCGTGTTGAAGCGGTCGAAAGCGCGGACGAGACCGACGGCGCGGGCGGTGGGGTTGCCGCCAAAGATGGCGGCGGCGGAGGTGGCGTCTGTGGAGCAAGTCGCAAGGAAAAGTGGCTCGGCGTTGGCGCTGGTCGCTGACGTCTTGGGGGCCAGAGAGAGGCTCAGAGGCGTCGTCGAGGAGAGGGCGAGCGCCGCGTTGAGGCGGGGGAGGTAGTGAGCTGCGTAGATAGCGTGAAGCGCCGACTCCGTCTCAGGGTGGCGGGCAGCAGCAGCCGGCATGGGCAGCAGGGGCGCGGGGACGGGGCAATGAAGAAGTGTTGCCGCGCCAGGCAGAGACAGGATGGTCTCCAAATTGAAGGACGACCAAGGGCGGACTTGACGAACGTCCCACCAGAAGTTCTTGGCTTGGGGATCGCGCATGGGGAAGGAAACAGTGCGGACCAGGGAGGGCGCCGGGTTGGAAGCTGTGAGATACTCGTGAAGAGTCGTCGTGGCCACAGGGTCGGGTGTTGACGACACACTCAGAGGGGAGGGGGCCCGAGGCACGTAGGAGGCAAAGTTGAACGCATCCACTGGCGGCTGCTGCTGCTGCTGCTGCTGAACAGGTGCAGGAAGCGGCGCCTGGATGTATGATGGCATCTGGCGATACGTCGGGAAGCCAAACTTTTCAATGGCCGTGTCATCGAGGTTGCAGGTGGAAGCACGGCGGGAAGAAAAGTCAAACTCGTCATCTTCGGCAAAGGCAACAGGCGAACAGAGCAGCGAAGTATTCATGTCGTCAGCCTGAGGGTAGAAGGGCATGCCCCACGAGATAGTCTCGGGGTTGGTGAAGCTGCGAGCATGGGAAGGGCGGAAGGCGGCGGAGGCAGAAGCACGCTTGGGCATGGCACGAGCCGGCGGTGAGGCCGTCTTCTGGCGCTTGGCGGGGGACTGGGCGAGGGCCTGGTCCTGGGAGCGGATCTTGGGCAGCAGGATGGGCCCGCGGTGGTGGACCGGCGGCGAGGCACGGCTGGGGGTGCTCATGCGGGTGCTGGCCGTGTCGGCGATGGAGTCGGCATTGGAGGCCATGGAGTAGACGGAGCCGCGGGAGCTGGAGCGACCATGGCCAGCATTGAAGGGGATGTCGAGGAGAGAAGGGTCGAAGGAGAAGTTGGCGGGGATCTCGCACGAGGGATAGGCGAAATCAAAGGCCATGTCGGCTGCCAGACTGCTTCGTGTTAGTGAGAGGGCCCCTCCTTGAGACGTGTATGAGGAGCTCGTACGTGGACATGGTTGCGGGTGGCGGGGATCTGTCACAGACAGAGGACAATATTAGTGGTTGGGAAGGCTGCGAAGAGGGAGACCAGCTCCTGCGTCGTGTCGAGTTGCTCTCGAGTTTGAGAGGTTGTTGAGAGTGAGGGGCGGACAGGGTGAGTGCCGTGAAGCAGAGGCCGGCCGCGTCCAGGACGACCGTTGAGATCTATGTCTTTTTTGGATACACAAGGAAACAAGGAAGGAAAGCGATTGGGAAAGAGAGGGAAGACGAGGGGCAATGCTGGAAGGTCGAGGAGTGCTGATGAGACGAGTGGTCGTGAGGAAGAGAAGGAGGGGGCTGCGAGGTCCTTTATGATGGCAGGACGACTGGAGCCCAATGGATGGTGATGCGGCGCGAAAGGGTCGGCGGCGGGCCTCTGCTCTGGGGTCCACGGTTCGTTCCCACGGTGGACAGGGTTGCCGCAGGCTCCGTGTCTTTTGCCTTTTGGTGCCATGTCGGCAGAGAAAGGGCTGTTCGACTGAAGACAATGACCGCATCGGGCTCAGGCTGGGCCTGCGTCTGGGTCTCGACCATGAGACACGACAGGGCTTGGAGCCGGGGTGTGCATCTGAAACACGACGGGTTCTTTTCGATCGGGAGAGGATGAGGGAGACAGGGCGAGAGGCTTGCAGGGCGGTTGAGGGATGGGATGGCGGAGCGGTTGATGGGTTTGATAGTGGCATGTGGGAGAATGGAGGAGAATGGACGTGGAGGTTTGACGATGGGAGTAGACATGGCGGACTGTGCTGTGCAGCGGGAAGGCACGCCCGAATACAGTGCAGACTCGGGGCTTCAGACACTGTTGTAGCCTTGTACCCTCGATCCGGGGTTCCTTCCCCTGTACCACCCGCTTCTCCCCTCCCACTGGCCAGCGCTCGATGCAGGCAGGTATGCAGCTATCCTGCAGGCGTCTCTGACTCATTTTTAGACACCAAGACATGCCATGACACCTTGACACCACGACACCGAGGGCTCCAGCTTCGTACAGCTCTAGCGTGGCACCGACAAGGCCAGTAGAAGGGAGCCGGTGGTAGATGCGGTGCTGGTGTTGTCTGGTCGCGCGCGCTGTTGCCCGGGGCGCTCAGTCAACAGTCGCGACGACCGCGAAGCCATCACCAAACCCCAAACAGGCAACACGCGTCCCTGGGCGTTGCGATGCCGGTTCCCAGTATCACGCTGCGCCCTCGAAAACCTTCTGCTTTGCTTCTCTGGTTTCCTGTCTCTCTACTGTTTTACAGTGGGCCTTGACCTGAACCACACCCGCCTACACCTGCTTGGCCAGCCAGCTGACTACCGTAGTCGCCTCACCACCAGTATGCCTTCTATTTCGGTCATCTCGTATACACCCGTCCAGCAGACAGACGCCTGCTGAGGCCGAGCAGGTGCCCGTACACACAGAGGGCAATTTCAGAAAGCGAGCGGCTGCCGAAATGAACATCGACCACTCACCCCCTCCAGATGATGAGCCCCCAGACCCGTTCGGCTCCTCGCCCATCCTTCCCGCCCTCCGTAACCGCCGGCGCCTAGAAAAACCTGTCGTCGAGGACGGCGCTTACACCAGACGAAGCCGCCCTCACGCCAGCTTCAGGCCCGCCGGCTGTGCCCTCCTCCGCTGTCGCCTGCCAGGGCTGGCAATCAGGTGTTACCAGACCAGGCAGAGGCCCAAGGAGCCGCTTGCCGCTGGAGAGGGGGGGGGGGGGGAGAGGGGGCCGCTGTGAGGTTGCCCGCCCGGCTAGCTGCCGCGTCTCCAGCATGAACCGGCGCAACGGCAGCGGTTTGGCTTGCCGCTGGCTTTGTCCCACTTGTCCCACTGCCTCCGTCAAAGACATGAAATGAAGCATGACCTAAGCAGGGCCCCTACAACGCTACAACACGACCAAAGACTGCTGCCGCGTACAACGCTGCACAGCCTCAATATCCCCCCATCCTACGCGCCACCGGCTCACACGCGCTCATTGGCCGCCCGTCATACCCCAGATCGCCCTCGCCATTGGTCCCCGACCCCGGCCCAATCTTGACGCGCCGTGCGAGGGCGCCGGACCAATCGGCACGCGCCGCCAGCGATTGGCTCTCGCCTCTTCTCATTGGGAGCGTGTTTCCCACGTCCACGACCTGTTTGTTCTGTTTCGCGAACGCTCGGACGCCGCCGTCGTGCTGATCGGACGGGGGAAACATGGGTTGGAACAGACAGATTGCCGTCCCGACTTTTTCGAGAAACCGGGGGGAGGGATTCATGCTGGCACCGAGCCACTGTGGCAGGTGACTCATGCGCTAGACTCGCCCCCTACTGCAGAGCTGGGACACGTCTGTTCTTGGTCGCGTGTCGGGGGTCAGCGTCGTGGAGGTGGTTGGGACGTGTATGCTTGGATGAGCTCCTCGGTCGACGTGGCTTTGCTGCAGGACAGCATGATGCAGAAGGGGTTGGCGCATGACGAGCAATGGCTGCAGGTAGAGCTTCCCTGGCGGAGGAGCTTGGACGGCTTCTCAAAGCTGTCCCGAAGAAGACCTCAACAAGCATTCTACAAACCAGCCTTCTTCGCCATGACGACTACTAGAGAAGATTCATAGTGGTATCATACAGCAGATAGACACATCATGATAACTCGCGTATTAACTCCTGCGTGGCGGGTGCACCGCGTAAACAGGCAGGAAGAAAAAAAGGCTGGTAACAAGCAGAGAGAGAAAAAAAAGAAGAAAAACCAAAAAGCTTCTATTCGCTTTCACCCTCCCAGACATGGCACAAACACAACGCCTGGCCCCGTGTCTAAATCCCGCGCCGATCAACAAAGAAAAAAAAGTATCAGCTTCAGCCAGAAAGAAGACAGCGCTGCAATCGTCCTCCAAGCCCACCGAGCAGCCTATGCCGAGATTCCCCAGTCTTGGCCGTTAAGTCTGTGTCTGTGTCTGTGTCCCTTGTCCGACCTCCCCGGGGTGTAGTACAGTGTACCCCGTCATGCTGCAGCAGCCCACCTTTCGACCCGAGCCTCTTCGCCAGTCAAAAGCGTGCCTCGCAGACGCGTCGTGACGAACCCGTCCCCCCCCCCCATCCCACGCGTCGTCCCATGGTGTTGACGACCTGTCCACCGGGGAACAACCATCTCAGACCGGCACGCTCGCCACCTCGGGTCCGCCTGCATCTGCACCATCACGAGCAGCTGCATCAGCCGGTTCTTCTGATGCTTGACTCACATCAGCACTGCTCGCACCACCTGAAACGCCCGGCTGCGTGACTTGTTCGCCCTTGGCCTCGCGGAGCTTCCGGAGAAGCCTCGTCATGCCTTCCAGCCGGATCCGCTCCTGGATGATCATGCCGCGAGCAAACTGCCGGATCGCGTGCCGGCCCATCTTTTCGTGCGTCTCCTGGTAGCCTGCGAGCTCGCCCGCCACCACCTGCTGCGTGTACCGCAGCTCGCGGCCTAGATCGTCCAGCTGTTCCTGCGACTGGCGGGCCTTCTCCTCCTTCTCCTCGTTCATCCGTTGCCTTGTGTCGTCGAGGAGGCCCAACGGCCACCTGGATGATCGGCTGAGAGAGTTGTAGTTCCGCTCAATCGTCTTGCGCGCCGTGGCAATCTGCGAGATGAGCGCCGGCGGGCGCGACAATGCCGATAGCAGAGCCTGGACCGTTGTTTGCAGAGCGAGCAGCGAGCCATGAAATACCGTCGGTGGGTTAAGTTGTGTTGGTGCCAGCACTCGGACATAGGCCTCGAGAGCAGTCAGGTGCGCTTCTGGCAGGAACGGCAATGTTGATACTGCACGATGCAAAAGCGAGGCGGCATCATGGAGATCTGACACATGTCAGTACACATATGCTACCTACAAGAGCAAAAGACCTACCAGAAGTAACGACGGCCACGGAGCTGGCCCGTCGAGCTACGCTCTTGGTCGAGTAGTTGACGCTGCGAATCATATCTCGCGCGTGGTTGATGAATTGCTCGACTTCGCGGACGTCTTCCAATGGCTCCAGCTCTTCTCGCACTTTCTCCGCCCTGGTCTCTGCCTTCAGGTTGCTGCGCTGGTCCATCATGTCCAGTTGGATATCCGGCACCAGGAAAAACTCCCACAGCATTTCATGCGTCGAGAATGTCGAGTGCGCAAGCATGATGCGAAGGAACCAATCAGTCCGAATCTGGATATCCCGCAACACCGCCCTTGACGGCTTTGATGGGATCTGGAATGGCGACCTTGCGTTAGCAACTGACGGTATCCAGGAAGCCGGGTTCTCCAGCGCCAGCAGATTGCCGAGATGTTCAAAATCCGAAAGTGACCTCCGGCTCGTAGTGACCGTGTATGTCAGATGGTCAGCTGGCGCGGCCGACTTCAAGACCAGCCGGACGGTGGCATCTTCGACGAAGTACGCCCGCACAACACCTGTGATGCGTGCGTCGGCGCCTGGCGGCATGCTGAATAGCGCCAGGTCGTCAATCTTATTCCTCACTTCGTCATCCTTGGCTAGTTCGACAGCCGTCAAGCCACGGAGCTCCCTGGCTGCAGTGTCGACCCGAGGGTCGACGAACAGTGTGCGCACCATGTCAAGCCTGCCATACTTGCTAGCGACCATGAGTGGCGTGAACTTCTTGTCGTTCGTCGCATTGACATCGACGTCGCACTGTTGCATGATCCGAAGCGCCAGTTGTGGGTCGTTGACAATGTGGAGCAGTGAGTTTCCCTTGCCGTCAATGTGGTCGTCAATATGCAGCGGCTGCCCGTCAGCCTGCGCTGCCGTGGCCGCATCCAAGCCGGCCGGCACCATCTCGAGGTAATTTCCGTGGTCGTACGAGCGGCAGAGGGCGAATAGCGGCGTCTGTCCGTTTTTGTCTTTTTGCCGCCAGGGCACCAGTTTGCCAATCTTGGCTATTAGGTAGGGCGCGTGGAACATGTAATGCGCACAGCTGCGGCCCCATATGTCTTGCGAAGCGAGGTATCGCGACAATTGCTCCGTCGTCACCGCCTTGGCCACAAAATCAAGTATCGTGTCGATGAGTTCCGTGTGACCTAATTGTATAGCGGCGCTGAGAAGCGTTGTGTCTTCGTTGTTGATGTCATCGAGGACAATTTGGCTGGTGTAGTACTCGTTGAGCGACAGCAGGTACTGGAGCACATCAGGTCTCTCATGCTGCACAGCCATCATGAGTACGGATTCGCCGAACAGATCATGTGTTTGTGATAAGCGCTCGACCGTCACATCGCCTTCCATAGCGCTACCTAGGGTTCCGATGCTTGCGGCTCGAGAATGGTACGAGATTTCGGAGCTGCTCGACATGCTCCTCGTATCCATGGCCACCTTCTTTATCCTGGCAAGCGGTGGCATGACACAGTCGACACATGACGACGATGCATCGCTCCCGGCTTCAAAGGGAAATACATGGCTCAAACCAGACCCAGATGAGAATCGCGCGGTTGATGACGCAGCTGTAGAGGGTCTCCGAGAAGATGTCCCGTGTGTTGATCCATTTGTGACGCTCCAACTAGAAGATGGCCGGCTGGGTATTGGCGAGTCGCAGAAAACATGTTCATCATCTTCGTCCTCGTCTTGCATGTTACGGCCGGGCTCTGGTTCCATAATATTTTGAAGATCATCCATCTTGCCATTCCGGGCAGCATCCCAGAGAGCCTTGTTTCGGCGGCTCGCCCGTCGAAGACCTCCCGAGTCCATAGCAAGATACGCAAGGACTGCTTCAAAGGTACTCAGTGCATAGCCCATCTCGCCGTTCTCCACATCGTCAATGTAGATGAAGTGGCGAATGTAAACTAGCCTGGCCTGCAGGTTTCTGACTTGCGCGCGAATGACGACAAATAGCAGTAGAGACACAAGTGTATCGGCGTTGACTGTGAGTGTCGTGGGCTTTTCGGAAGACGGGTTCTGTGATTGACTGGCTTCGCCTACGGCCGTTAATTGCGTCACCATCTTGGTTGTGGACAACAGCAGCTCCAACATTTCCTGCGGACTCATGGCGCTGCCCATCTTCTTAAACTCCTCGACAGCAAGCCCCAGGTGTATAGTCAAATCGTGCTTGACTCTCGGGCCACCATCAATGCCGATGCCGAGCTGTGACAGGTCGATGAATTCCATCTGGCGGATCTTGGCCTCTAACTCAAGATCGTAGGGTCGCTTCATGGCGCTGAGTCGCGGGAAGATGAGGTGATGCACATTCTCCGTCACATAGCGCTCGATCAGCCGTTCCACGATTGGCCCAGTAAGGTCGGTAGTTGCGCCGAGCATGGACAGCTGCTGCTTGTCGACGGCCTGGAACAGGTCAATGGCAGTGGTGACGGCTGTCTCGAATGAGGCGCGCATAACATCCTCGTCGTCCTCGGCATAGAACGGCTCAGTGACGGGCACAGATTTCGGACCGATCATGCCGTTTCGGGGGGTCGACATGCTGCTTGACCGAGCCTTCTTCATGGCCGAGGCGATCGGTCCATCAGGGAGCGGGTCTGGTATTGAAGAGGCGGATGGCGGCGGAGGTAGCGGGCGCTCAAAGACCATGGTGAATTCCAAGAACAGCTTTTCGAGACCAGGCTGCATCTGGCGTGCGATGATGGGAAACTGGTTGAGAAGCTCGTGGAAGCTCTTAATGTCCTTTTTCCGCGGCAGCATGGCGCCGTCGTTGGCAGCAACGTTGGCAGCTCGGTTCAACGCCATGGCCCGTTTCGTCGCACCATCGACGAGGATTGCTGGTGCGATGGTAACCTCTTCCCAAATGCCAACTAGCGGTTTCGTAATGTAATAGATGAGCCATGGTCTAGGCTCAAGGACATCAGGGTACCAGATGGCATCGTTCAAGAGCTGCGCTTGCGCAAGGGATTTGAAGCCTAACTATAGGTCAGTGGAAGCACAATCGAGTCTGGCCATGGCACAAACCTTTGTTGCTGTACACGTGGGTATCCTTGATGACGACTGTGCGACCGTTGATTGTGGTATACTGCTTGGCCTTGCCCCGCATCTCCCGAAGGTTCTGCGCAGCCTCCTTCCCGCCTGCTGCCGAGATGGCCGTCCCTGGTATTCGAAGAACATGGCTCGCTAGAAAGTCTTCCGAAACGATCACCTCCTGGGAGGAGGAGCCGCTGTCGGTCTCTCTAGATGTGAGGAGCGCATCGGTGCTCGGAACCAGCAGGACGTGGTGGTGCACTGGGGTGCACTGAGTCGGCAGGGAGCTTCGGAAGAAGGCTGCGAGGAAGGGATTTAGAGGTTGCATTCATTCGACCGGTGCTGGGTATGGGCTGGCCAGCTCGCCCAGCTGGGAGCCAGGATGACAAGGGGGTGGTGGGTGGTGGGTGGTGGGTGGTGGGTGGTGGGTGGTGGGTGGTGAAGAAGGCGATTCGGAGGTAGAGTCGGGCAGTCGGACCTTGAGGGTGCTGGATCGGAGCCGTAGATGATGATGGGTCTTTGGCGCAGTTAGGGTTCGGAACTGGTCGTGATGGCGGATTTTGTTGCAACGGCGGAGGAGGTTGAGGTAAGTGCAGGAGCTGATGGAGAGGAGGTCAGTCCGATGCCACGAATGCTAGGCAGGCTAGAATCATATCGCGACCGGGACGGAGCTGGTGTGGATCTTGGGCGGACTGGATGGAGTGACTGACCTCATTCCAGTCCAGGGGGGAAAGGCGGCTTCTGCGGTCTGATTGGCGTAGATCTTTAAGCTGTTATCTGAACGGGCCTGCGAGCCTGACACGTGACAACCAACGATACACTTAGTCAGCTCACATCGGAAGGGGGTACGCACAGCTCTGAAGATCTGACTAGGGAACTCGCAAACCATCTATCATCGGTATGCAAGCAAGCATGCATAGAGGGGGTCTTCCGAAGCCTCCTCATCAGGCTGCAGACATAGAGAGGTCAGCTGGCATGCATATGATGCCGATCACGATTGTGGCACGCAGTGGGCCCAGCCCTACCCCTGACTCCTCACTAAGGCCAGCCACTCAATGCAAGCACTAGTTGCGACAGGCATGAGGCCTTGGGCGTCGTTTCGAGACATTGGCACTACGATCTCCAGACTGCCTCATCTTGCATTTCTACTTCAGAACCGATATGCTAGATGGTCATCATTTTCGGCACCAGAGCAGCATTCATCATTCACATCGTGGTAGAGTTGTTGAATGCCTAACGATTGGCACACAGCACACCAATATTGTATTCCAAGCACGAGGGAATCTGCGTTAACCCAGTGGTCGAACACGAAATGCTACACTCGTTGCCTTATGGTCAAACCTGAGATGGCTATCAGACAAACTGGTGTAGTTGCAAAAACACCTAAGGTTCACGCTCTATCGACGATGCTACGCTAGCATTCCATCCAAGGATGCCGTTATAAATTGCTACTGATCATTAGATGAAGACGTTGTCAACGCACTTAGTTGTCATTATACTTTCGTACGCTATTCATGTAGCACTCGAAAAAGCACCTGTATCGAATAGCCTTCACTCACTACCTATGTAATCCCTCATCCATAGCTTTAAGTCATCATGTCTACCGGGGGAAGGATCGCTACGATCGACTACCAGGATACTTTCATGTAGTTTTCAGATGAAAAATGTTGGCCTTCATTCTGAGAATTACACTTGCAACCATTGATAACTTGGGCGCGATATTTCACATAAACTCTTTAGTATTTCTGTTTGACAGTTGACCCTCTTGATATTTGACATGTCACCAACTTGCATCCATGGCTGTTTTTCTGGAGCCCATCTTCAAGCCGCAGGGCTTGGACACTGCTGTTTCCCCGCTACTTAGATTGTTGAACCACAGCTTCTTTCACGCTCCGTGGCCACACATGACTCTCACAGCGAAAGTAGAGTTTTTGAATTAATTAAGAAAATTCCGGCTTCTACCTGCTTTTGAGATTTTTCCCGGTATGAGATTAAGTAATGGAACTCGCAACACGGCTGTGCAGATGAATTTTCGTAGCTAATAGTGAGGATAGATGATGTTGTTTATCGGGATTCATTGTTGAAGGAGTTGAGCTCAGGCCCAACACAGGCTTCGAACCATCTTCGGCTTCGCGCCCTAGTTTCGCTGTCTCAAAAGTCGGACACAAAAGCCAGCAATTCATATACTCGGGTTACCCTCCCTCGTTCTTGGCCTCGCACCTCTCTCAATCCAAAAGCGCTGCAGCAGGTACTTCTGTTTGACCCTTGCATAGAGGCACACAACAGGCTCCATGGTGGGCATTCTAGCGAGTTAATGTTCTATAGCTAAGATGCTGATGCGGACTTTATTCATTGACGTAAGATCACATTAACAGCAGCTCCTGATACGCATTGAAACCACAACTACAGGCATAATAGGCGGCGCCTGAAAGTTCACCTTCGAAGGGCGGCGGGGTAGGGGCCGAAAGCTGGCATGTCGCGAAAAATCATGTAGATAGACGTCAGCACCCGAAACAATCTCCTCACGTTCCTGTCGATTTTCTTTTCCGCAGTAGTACATATGATTGACTCCGAGGCACATTGCCTGTTCTTTTACTAAATTGGCTTATTCCATAGCTGTTAGTACCGGCGGTCAATCACCCAAGGATCTAAACGATGAATCTATAGTGATAAGATAAGACGTGTGCTACACTCCTGCACGTTGTCGAGTATGCTAGTTGTCAGGTGGCCATGCGGAGTTACCAAGCACGGGGTCCGTCAGGGGGGCAATGTTTACGAGAGCGTGTATATAAGGACTGCGGAGGGCCATCTAAGCTGCGGAGGGCTAGAATTCAGATGTGTGCCGTACCCCTGCCTGTATTCTATTGCCTGCGGACCACGTGTGGAAGACCTCTTCACTCTGCCCCAAATCAAGCACTGACACCAATCCACATTCATTTCTCATCCATCTGCTTTACCTTATCCGCTTCGTCCATCTCATATGTCCACAATAGCATGCACTCAGTGGCGATTCGAGTTCCAAAACAGCCATCGTAACAATTCTCCGATGATATGTTTCTTGTCTTCTGACCCAAGTGGAATCCTTAGCGTAAACCTCTACCCTCCGGAGATAAGTATTGTGAAGTCCGTACGGATAGTTTTTCAACTGGCGGAGAACTAGCATTAGGCTTGTCAAGGCGATTCTAATTATGAGTCGCAAATCTGATTGGCGATGAAATCAAACGATAAGGTGTGCTTGACATCGACCATCCCGCGCGTCAAGTTTTCGTTGTCAATGGCCGCTTCTGTGGAAGATCTTGGCTGAGTGCCTCGGTCGCATCCTCTTTACATCTGTGACGGTGATGAGGTCCGATGAGGCTGCGCTGACGCCCGGCCGGCATAGACCCCGAAATGATAAGCTTTGTAAATCCCGCGTCGGCAGAACCCGCTTTAGGCAGGTCTTTCGCCAGCATAGCAGCCGATATCCGGCACCAAGCTAGTCACGACATGAGGGCCTACGTCCCCGCTTTCATGCTTGGTTGTAACCAACCGACCTTAAGAGGCAGTTGAGAGTAAGACTCTGGTTACATGAGCACCTCATGTGATGTCTTTGTTGGTCGGGATTGACCCTCCGTAGGTTAATCACATTTCGCCAGTTGATGTACGTTCAGTACATTCAACTGAAATTCACTCCCGGAAGTTCCGGAAGCCCCAACTGTGACTTTGACTCTTGTGCCATACGGCAGCTTACTTGCGGACGATAAGTCCGAAGGAGCTAATTGTTGAGAGAGGTGTTGTAGTAGCCCAGGCTAACCCCCTCGAGGAGGATGTTTAGCACAGCTGAGAGCTTAGTCACAAGATGTCTTGTGGAGATCAACTTGATCTACCGGAGTCAAACTTGGCTGCATGGCGATTCTGGTGAATCAATCGCGGATGCAACCTCGGCGTATCGAGATGTGGCCACCTTCCTTTTACGTACTCACACAGCAGTGACAAAGCAGCAGAAGCAGCGACATGATTACAACCAGCGTGTCCCATGACCGCAATGCGAAGAAGAAGGGTGGATTTCCATAATGATGCCATGTCACGACTTTACGTTGGAGGAGGGGATTTCGCTACATGTACTCAATAGGGAAAGTGACCTTGACGAACCCCAGAGACTACATCATGAGATAGAGGACGGAGTGGAAGACTTGAATAGGAAGCTCGATCAAGGCCAGTATATGTAGCTGTTACCGCGAGGGACTAACTGTGAACGAGGAGCTCGTGTCGCCGTCTATTTCACTTCCAGAATCCCACGATTCTGATGGACGTGATCTGGAGTTCATCAGCTCTCGACTTATCGCAAGCATCTCCAGAAATATTTCTGTCATCGTTATGATCATGGGTGCCATCAGATCTCTCGTGCTCACGGGCTTGCTTGGGCCTGGGTCCCGGGTATTTGCCCATCCAACCACTCATCAGCCCCATCTCGCCCGGAGAGGTGTTGATATCGAGGCTTTCCGGCTTCCCCTTCTGTCAGAATATGTCAACGCTACAGAAACAGCCTCTGACCCAATTATGACCCTCAGCAAGCGGGCTACGTACGTTGAGACTGCCACTGAGCTCGTCAAAGCTACTGTGCCCGGCGTCACCTTCAGGGTTGTCTCCGATCATTACGTGGGAGCTAATGGAATTGCCCATGTAAACTTCAAGCAAACCGCCCACGGCATCGACATTGACAATGCTGATTTCAATGTCAATGTAAGTTTTTCGCGTTCTCAAGGGTGGTTCTTATTATCCATTTGGGGAACTAACATGATTCAGGTTGACAGCAATGGTGAAGTCTTTTCTTTCGGCAACAGTTTCTTCTCTGGCGAGATCCCCGAGGAGGAGCCCTTGAAAAAGAGAGACTTCAACGACCCCGTTCTCGCTCTTCAGAAGACTACCGAGATCCTCGGCTTGCCCATTGAGGCCTCCACTGCATCTGCAGAGCCGAAGGAAGGGCAAGAGACTTACACTCTCACTGGCACCGATGGCGCCGTGTCTGACCCCGTAGCCAAGTTGGTCTACATAGCCCAAAAAGATGGGTCGCTTGTCTTGACTTGGCGGGTTGAGACGGACATCATGGACAACTGGTTGCTAACGTACATCGACGCCAAAACTGGGGAAGATATTCATGGCATTGTTGACTACGTATCCGATCTTGCGACCTATAACGTCTAGTGAGTTCTCCTATCCTCTTCATCAGTTTGACGTTTTTCTCGGCAACACATGTTGCACCTCTGCAGCCTGTTCTCGGTTCTGACATCAGCAGCCCGTGGGGTGTGAATGATCCCAGCGAGGGATCTCGTCAGTTAATAACGGACCCATGGAACTCAAAGGCGTCCGAGTTTGCCTACCACAGCGACGGAACTACCAACTACACGACGACGAGGGGCAATAACGCAATTGCTCAGTCAAACCCCAGCGGCGGGACAGCGTATCTCAACAACTACCGCCCTACCCGCACGAATCTGAACTTTGATTTCCAGTACTCAACTAGCATGGCGACACCGTCTGCCTACGCCGATGCGTCTATCACCCAGCTATTCTACACCTCAAACATCTTCCATGACCTCTTGTACCTTCTAGGTTTCACCGAGGCGGCTGGCAACTTTGAGACCAACAACAATGGCCAGGGAGGAAGAGGCGCCGATTTTGTCATCCTCAACACCCAAGATGGCTCTGGGACCAACAATGCCAACTTTGCCTCTCCTGCTGATGGCCAGCCGGGCCGGATGAGGATGTACCTCTTCACCTCCTCAACCCCTCGCAGGGACGCCAGCTTCGAGGCTGGCATCGTCATCCACGAATACGCCCATGGAGGTAAGTGAATCCAACTCTACTACTATAAGATGTGCATATACTTAGAATATTAGTCTCAAACCGTCTGACTGGTGGGCCTGCAAATGCTGGCTGCCTCAACTCTCTTGAGTCCGGCGGCATGGGCGAAGGGTGGAGCGATTTCTTTGCTACAGCCATCCGTCTAAAGCGAGGAGACACCCGTGCGACAGACTACGTCATGGGAGCCTGGGCCACTAACAACCCTGCTGGAATCCGACCAGTGAAGTACTCAACTTCGATGACCACAAACCCATACACATACACCACAGTGAACAGCCAGACCGCCGTTCATGCTATTGGTACCACATGGGCGAGCATTCTCTACGAGGTCCTTTGGAACCTCATCGATAAGCACGGCAAGAACGATGGTACCTGGCCTCAGTTCAGTACTGCAGGCGTCCCAACCGACGGCAAATTCCTAGCCATGAAGCTTGTAATTGACGGCATGGCTCTGTAAGTTTGACCATTCCCAGCATCGTACAGATATTTACTAATATCGGCGGCAGGCAACCATGCAATCCGACTTTCGTTTCCGCCAGAGATGCCATCATTGACGCTGACCGCATCCTCACCGGTGGCAGCAACCGCTGCGAGCTGTGGAAGGGCTTTGCCAAGCGCGGTCTTGGCTCTGGTGCCTCTTACAATGGAGGGAGGCGTCTTGCAAGCACTACGATCCCGGCCGGAGCCTGCTAGATAGTACATTCTGTTTATCCGGGCGCCATTTCTGTACGGCATCATAGATCACTTGCCCAGATTAAGGCACGGGAGCAAGGCGTAGACTCAAGACGCCCACTCACTGCTACCCATCGACTGTATAAGGAGCACTTGAATGCAATTGAGTCAGGCAGGAGCTATGCAGTGTCGGAAATGAAGATGACAGGGAGGAGATTTAGCCGCTGCAGGAATCAATCGGTAGTCTCAACAAACAGCACGCATCTGGATTTCTTTTATCTGGTCACATTTGTTCTATTAAACGTGATAGAGAGTCAGAGAGCTTACGCTTAGTGAATGGGCGCACTTGTGCTCACTGTTTCATCTCTTGAGCCGGGCATCAAAGTCCACACCTGCTGATACTGCCCGGTGAATGCCTCTTATCGCCTACGTAACTATTATCGAACAAGATAGAACTTTGCTACTGACCATACTTTCATTAAAAAGTACTCTTCTCGAGAGCACAAGGAGGCTGTGCTTTGCATCTCTTCCAAGAGCACCTTGCGGTTTGGCGCAAGAGGAGAATCAACACCGATGCGGTCACCGCTGTGAGAGGAACTCGGTTTCCCGGCGGAAGTTCCATGTTCCCCCTTGGTTCGACAATAGCTTATAGCCCAACACACCTTCTATCAAAGCCAATAGCATGGGCGAAGTCATTTGGAACTGAGTTGTGTAGCGGTTATCCTGTGTGCTGAGCTCGAGCTTGTCAAACATCTCGCTTAACCCAAAGGCTGACTGGTGCAACTGAATGCTGACTGCCGGTGGCTGAGCCGGGGAGTTGTCAGTAAGCATCCAACGACCGGCAACAACTGGGTAAACGGGCGGGGGGGGGGATTTTACAGATCGCGAGTCATTGTGATTGACTCTGCACCAACGCTTAAGATACTCGGAGAGCAGCTTCAGCGACGGGCTGTGACTACATTCGATTACAATCTGGCTGGCGCTCCCATGAAGAATGAGGTAGTAGGGCGGTTGCAGAAAAAAGTCGTCAGGTCGAGGCAGGGATCCCCAGTTTGGGAGGTGTTCGCCAGTTTCCGCGTGGTTCTGCGGTTGTTGAACGACCGCCTCGAGGACGGTAGGCTTTCCAGTACCGGCGTCAACCTCAACACCTGCCCAGTCGTCAGCAGCGGGAGGCTGACCGGAAGCTTGGATGCTCGAGGCAGTGAAGCATTTGAGAAGATCGCCACGAAGTTTGGGATACAGCGCCGGGAAAGAATGAATCTGTTTCTTCGGCAGATTGATAATGAACCCGCACCTCTGGTCCGACCACGACACGGCTACATCGTTAGAGCCAGATGTCTGTGCCGATCAGCAATGCTCACAGTTGGAATTGATATCAGGTAGAATCGCACCTCCAGGAAAAGCCTCAAACGTGACTGAGTCTTTGTCTTCTCCAGAAGAGTCTCTATCCACTGCTCATGGGCTTCCTCGTCCTCAAGCAGCTCCGCGGTGCTATTCGCAAATGCCTCGACACATCCTGCGACCACCTGCACAAACCGGAGCTTGTCGGAGTAAATCCCGCCGAGCTCGTTGAGCAGCAGCTGCCACTCGGGATCGACAACGACCGCCCGCCCGAGGACGCTGGCGAGCTTATTTAGCGACGTCTTAGTCGGACCCGTCTCCGCCGCCCAGTGGTCGCGGACGCCGATTTGAACCTTCAGAGGTCTGGCACATTTAACGTCAGTTGGGTTTCTCGACATGTAGTGCGGGGGGTTTACGACAAGACTGACAGCGACATTGTATGTTTCGATTTGAAAGTTGGATGAGAAGCAGACACCAACCATGTACACTGACGCCGAATGATGATCCAAGGCAATACAAGTATGCGTCACCCCACAATGGGATCCAGGCAGCTTGCCTTGTGTCCGCCTCACGATGAGGGGTCATTCAGGGGTCTGAATGAACGCCTTGCCCCATTCCGTCTCGGTCGCAATCTCCCGGTAGGGCGTGGCGGATGGCGTCTGCCGAGGCGTCGTAGCTGAGCTCAGATGCGTTCAGCTTTGGTCGTTAGTAGAGGCCATAAGGCAGAATACCGCTATGATCTTCACGCCAGGCAAGGTTCCACAAACCCCGCGTTCCTGAAAAGACTTCAGACCCCTACTTGGCAGGCTTCAAGGCGCATCTGCCTTGAGGATAATCTCCACAGCGCCCCAACGCAACGGCAAATGCCGGCATCGTCAGGCATCGAACTGCCAGTCAAGACAGCTACATAAACCACTTCTAGCAGCCGTTGTAAGACAGATCTTGTAGCGAACAACTCACTGAATACCTTTTCCTGAATTTTCAACTCAACCCACGCAAATCCACCATCATGGTTCGTCTTCCCCCCGCAGAGAAGCTCTCTCTCGTGCTTCGTAAGAACAGTAGGTCAAAAACTCGGTGCATCAATACAAACTCAGCTGAATGTCTTCTCCAGTTCGCGACGAGTGGGACAGCAAGAAGTCAGACTACGAGAAACAATTGTCGGACCTTCTTGGGGAGACTTGGACAATTGATATCAACCCCAACGCCATCTGGCCATATCACAATGACGGCTACGCCAAGGAATCTGTGGGTAGCTGTATTAAGGAGTAAGAATGCCTGGGGAAACAGTCTCGCCAAACCTCCTGTCACTGACAATTGTCTGACATAGCTACGTTGAGGGTGTCATCTGGCAGATCAAGTACCAGGCCGAGAGGTATCCCCACCTGGCTGAGGAGATCAATACCATTGCCTCTGCCCACATCCTCGGCATGGACGTCGAAGACGCAGAGCCGAAGACTTTCAGCTACGGCAGCGTCGGCGTGCAGGACGGCAAGCTTATGATGCTCTTCCGCCCTGACGCTTTGGGTTCCAATATCAGCTACGCTGCCCAGGAGGATCAGCTCTTCCCCGCCCTCAACGCCGTTCCCAGCGATGCACCACTGAGCTTTCTGGCGCGCCACTCTATCAAGACCGAATACGACGCGAAAATTGACGCTGTGCAAAAGTCCATTGCCACACAAATTGCCAAGCCTGACATCAAGCTCATCCCCAATTTTGAGGCCACGTTTGCCACTCTCAAGACCGCCGCGGCCGCCAAGGGCAGCGAGGTACGCGATGACTGGGAGAAACAGCTTGGCTACCTGATCGAGCAGTATTTTGAGGGCCTCGATTGGCAGCTGAAGAACATCAAGATCGAAGAGGATGATTTGATTCAGGAGGGTTTCAATGAGGCTGTCGAGAAGGGCGAGCTGGCCTTTCGGCTGGTGGACACTCTCAAGTACGGCTCATACGGTGAAGTCGTCATCGAGGACGGCACTCTGTATCTGCAGGTAAGTCATTATACTCTGGAACACCAGCTGACGTATTCTGGCCCAGAGCTAACGTGCGTCACACTCAGGCACTTCCATCTACTTTTGGATCCAATGTTTCGTATGCGGCGGAGAAGCTTGTGGATCAACTATAACTAACTCAAGGACTGGAACGCCTGCTCTGGCCCGGTTGTAATGTAAATGAGAATCAGTACATGCATTCAAGCAGCCTTGAGATTTGAAGACGATTGAGAATTAGAAATGCATTGAAATTCGATGCTTACAACTGAATGGCCTTTGAGACGCCACAAGGTTCACCTATCTTTGACAAGAGTCACTTCCGTCGTAGAGCTGAGCACCGCTGGGTCCGTTTCGTTACCGACGAGTAAAGCGGTCATGACCAGAGTGTGGCCTGATTTCCTCCAGGAAACCCGTGACTGTCTCGCGATTGGGCTAACCGACACAACCAGTCAGAACCTTGTCTCGATGGTCCTCGGGGAGCTAGCTATGTAGTCGAGGGCCTGTGCATTAAAATCACACTTGCCGATATGAGCGCTTTCATTGAAGAGGGCCTAACACGTCTCCAGTCCTAAACCTGAGGCTGAGCTCGTGATGATGATCACATTTTTAGCGAAGCTCGACATAGTGCACTGGTGAACAGCATTGGGGGCAACTGATGTCTGACGTTCTTGTCCATAAGGGTTGCTCGAAAGCCCCATTCGTCATGAAGTCACGGGTAGTCATTATGTGAAATACCATCACCTACAGACCCTCAAGAGAGCCGTTGTCAACACTTGAGCTGACCCCTGGTTCATCGCTCCAGACCTGCGCCGGAGTTAAGACTTAATCTCCACGACCACCAGGGGAGAGCTGATGCAGCTGTCAACAACGCTTAGCTAATGCCATCGACCGGCATATACCCGGTAAGGCTCACTGTCAAGCCTCAATATGCCTTGTGTGGGATCGGAGCCTGTTAAATATGATCGCTTGGCCTTCAGCCGACGTGCAACCCCTCATGCCAAGATAGCATAAGAGTCGCAATTCTCTTGCCATGGCGACAGTCGACGCGAACCTGGCGAGGGAACGCCGCATAACGTTGGTGAGTTCCTTCGTCGGCCAGCTCCTGGGACACATTGGGAGCGCCCTTCTCGGGTGGGTGCTGGATTCCATCACGTTTAAGATCAGTCGCTTCTGGATACCTCTGTTGTGCGTCTTTGCCATCACCAATGGACGCCTCGCAATCTTTCTCGGCCTCTTTGGCGACTGGCTCATTGGCACTGAAGACACGACATTCGTCTTCAGCCTGATCATATTTGTCGCTTACGCCGCTCAACCTCTTGTTTTCCCCGACCTTGATCTGCCCGCAACCGAGATGTGGTATGACCATGCCCAGCGAGGACCGCTTACGCTGCCTACTTTTGTGATCAGCTCTATACTCTTTCACTACCCGCGAGGTTCCGTTGCCTTTGTTAAGGATGGATTTTACAAGGCTGTGACAGATCCGCCCAGCATTGGGCAGTTGATGGACTGGTTTTGGGTGACCCTGGCTTGTGCGTCCGTTCCGCATATTATCTACACAAAGCTCTGGCGCAGTCACTTCCTCAGACTCCTCACAGATATGACATGGAGGTTCGTCGGAAAGTCTTTCTACGACCTCAAAACTTCCTACGACCTCAAAATACGCAGAAGGTCATTACCGGCCAGTGGTGAAGATCTGTCACGTCCTTTTGAGCACCCAGCCTTGCAGAAAGACTGGGACATTCGACTATTATACATTCTGCCACGGGGCAACTCGAGTAAGATCAGTTGCAAGCTTGTCACTGTCGACATTGGCCAGCGCCATCCCACATATCAGGCCATGTCATACACATGGGGCGATCCGACCAAAACGCACACAATATGGGTGAACGATAAGCCATTCAAGACGACGCAAAACGTCTACAACCTACTGCTGGACATGAGCCCAGTCTTCGAACCGCGCAGGATCTGGATCGACTCGATCTGCATCAACCAGGAAGATAACGCGGAAAAGGCCTGGCAGGTGAGCATCATGCACCATATCTACAATGCCGCCTCCCTTGTGACGATATGGCTCGGCGCCAGCGAAGATTCACACATCGCCGTCGACCTCGTCCTCGAGCTGTCGCACTACATCAAAACATACAAACCAACAGACAAGGAGCTCTTTCTGAAGTACGTCCACGAGCGGCGCACGCCACGTTGGCTCGCCATCGGCAAGATCCTCGCGCACCCGTACTTCACCCGCATCTGGATGGTGCAGGAGATCGCCGTCAACAAGATGCTGCACGTCGTCTACGGGCGCGAGACGATCAAGTGGGAGACGCTCGCGCCCATCATTCTCCGCCTCATCCTCTCGTTCGAGTTCAGCGTCATGATCGAGGACTCGAGCGTGCTGGGCGAGACGAACGCACCCATTGGCGCCACCAACGTGGTGCTGCTGTCGAGCATCCGGAAGCGATACCACGGGGAAGAGATGGCGCTGTCGGGCCCGCTCCTTCACCTGCTTGCCGAGTGCTGGACGTTCGAGGCCACGGATCCGCGAGACAGGGTGTTCGCGCTCGTCGGCCTCGCGGAGGATGGCGCGCACCCGCTCGTCGCGCCGGACTACACCAAGACGCCCGAGGAGGTCTTTATCAACGCGGCGCGGTTCGTCTACATGCAGGTAGGCACGCTGCACGAAATCCTGCCCTGCAGCGGCGTGGGTTGGCCGCGTCGCCTGACTGCGCTGCCGTCTTGGGTGCCCGACTGGTCGATTACCGGGCGGTCTGTCATTGCCGCATTGCCGAAGGGGAAGAGGGCGTATCAGACCTCCGGCGGGCTCGTGAATAGAGGGCCCGTCGTTCATGAAAGGGGTCTTGAGATTGAAGTCATCATTGTCGACAAGATCGATCGTATGACGGAGGAACTGCATCGCGCAGCGGTCGATCCTTTGACACACCGCATCGACAGCAAGGCTAACATGGAGAGGTGCAATGCTTGGATTCTCGCGGCGCAGGCTTTGGTTGCGACACTGAGTGGAGATACGTACGCCAACGGTCAGAGCCACGAGGAGGCTCTCTGGCGGACTTTGGTCTGCGACGCTCCATCTGTTGGGACTGGGGAGCTTGCCAGCGGCAGCGGTATGGACTGGCCAGCCGACCCCGTGTACGGGGTGTGGTATCGATATGGGATGCGTCACCTCGTAGAAGTGCCGCTCGATGATGAGGATAGGGCACTATCTCCAGAGGAGACACATGAGCGGATGCAGCTAGGATCCAGATGGGTGACTTCGGCACAGTACCGATGCTATTCGCGACGGTTGGCTGTCACAGAAAAAGGATATCTCGCTTTGATTCCGCCATTGACAGAGGTGGGCGACATGGTAGCAGTGATACCAGGGACGGCGGTGCCATTTATACTGCGAGAAAAGGGTTATGATGATGACATGAACGAGAAGGTCTACACCTTGGTTGGCGAGAGCTATGTACACGGGCTCATGAACGGAGAGGCGGTCGACGAATCGAAGATCGAGATCGTCATGATGGATTGAGGTTCGCATTTACGCAGCCATGTGGGAGCGCTACTTTATTGTCTCTTGACAGACGTTTCTCAATTGCACATCTAGATTCAAACTCCGAGTCACCTCTCAACAATGTGTGGACGGCATGTTACTTCCGAGGACCATCGGCGACCTCCGTGGCCGGCGCCGTCCTGACCAGCCCAGGCGCATCCACAGTCTTGCCTTCGTCAGAGGACTCTTCCGTATCATCCAAAACATGCTCCTTGGGCCTTTCAGGCACAAGGAATACAAGGCATGATGTTGTTGGAAGCGACAGGCTGAACATGACACAGGCAATGATGAGATTGGTCATGGGCGCCACCTTTGCGGCGCCGACGCCGAAAGCGAGACACGAGCCGAGAGATTCAAACGACCGCACAAGACCTACGGCGAGCGTAAGCGTCTCGATGTCGTCAAAGAAGGTTCCAAGGATCCAGTAGGCGAACATGTAGTGCGACTCGTTCATGAATCTGCGATCAATCATCAGGACTCGAGATTCAGAAATCGCAGAAGTCCAACTCACCTGAACAAGACCTGCACCGCGAACCCCCTTCCAAACCCGGGCAGATCCCAATCAAGCGTCACAGGCGTTTCGGAGGTTGAGTATTCCTTCTCCATGGCGAACTGCCAGCCAAACAACGAGACCATGGTGATGGCGAAGAAGAACCAGGTAATCTTGGCGAGCTGCGGGCGGCTGAAGTACTTGAGATCGTAGAACCAGCCCCAGAAGATGTTGGCCGTTGTGGCGGCGATCCCCGAGCACAGCGACGCCAGGGTGCGGGAGCGCACGGAGAAGTAGCGGACTAGGTAGATGCCGAGATACGTGTTGTTCCAGTTAAAGCCGACGAGGATGGGGATGAGGAGGCAGAACTGGCGCGTGCGCAGCAGCTTCCACCACTTGCGGAACTCGCCCCTGATCGCCTTGTTCTTGGTGGGATCCGGCAGGCGGCGGCCGTCAGGTCGGATGACCTTTTGCGGGGGTGAGATGAGGAGGGCCAGCGGTAGGCCGAGGCACTGCAGGGCGATGAGGACGAGATAGGTCGTATAGCCGACGCGGCCGCGCTGGCCGCTCTTGACGTTCATCGACAGCTGGATGGAGGAACCAATGAGCTGGCCGAGTTCGCGGAGACCGAGCCAGATACCCGCTGGAAGAACGTGTCAGAAAGAGGCAGAGAGAGGCAGAAAGAGTCGGGTAGGAACGTACTGAACTTTCCTCGATCGTGAACATCCGCGTAGCCCAGAGCGATGGCGCCCTCGGAGGCCCAGAGAGCAGAAGCTGCGATACCGCAGGTGGCGCCGCCAAAGAGGACGAACCATTCGGTACCGTATCGGTTGTTGACGTAGAGAGCGGCAGAGTAGGGTGCGTAGCCCAAGGTGCCGAGAATAAGCACCGTCTTAAGACCGATCTTGTTGGCGACAATGGAGAAAATGGAGCAGCCAAAGACCATGATACCAAAGGTCAGGGAGTTGGCTCCGTTGACAAGGTAGGGTTCCTGTTGGCCTCCAGCACCCGTGTCTGCGCCGGGTCAGCATGGGCTACTCTACTTGCAAGAGGTCGTCGACCTACTGTTAAGGGCATTCCAGATACCGGGCTGCGTGAACGAGATCAGACCAACGATGATGACGTTGAACAGAGGGCTGCGGTACCACCTCGTGAAGCGGGAGACAGGCTTCACAGGATGTGTTTCCTCGGCGCTACCCTGTTCGGCGGAGAGTGTGACATCCTTCTGATGGGCATCCTGCTCGCTAGATCCGGCACTTGGTGTTTCTGTCGCCATTTTCACAGCAATAGAACTAGGAGTTTCTCTACAAGACAAACGCAAGTAATGAAAACGAAAACGATGCACGACAACGGGAGTTTATCCATCAGGCAGGCTGCGGCAGTCCTCCAGTCCCTCTTAACCATCCTCCATGTCGATCCTCGCGTGGCGGGTCTGCAACATTGCTATCCAGAAGAGGCAAGTGACATGGTCGTGCGTCGCCAACCCCCGACAGCGTCCCAGCAGAATCTGCCACGAAGGCCATCACGACATCATTCAAGGTGAGGGCAGTGGGTTATGAGTGGCTAGTGGCGGCACTGTTGGGTTGCGTTATTGAGGAGCGGTTACTCGTAGATCTTGCATACGCCAGGGTTGCGACACGGGTGGCCCCGTCAGCGAACCACTTCTTATCTTGCTGGTGGGCATGACGGGGTCGGATCATCGAGTCACAGGCGGCGCTACTGCACCGGCGTGCTTGGAGCCGCTGATGGCGACATCGATTCCCTGCTGGTTGGCGCAGTGCGCGACGACCTTTTTGTGAGCTTGGGGGACTCTGGTCAATGTGCCCAGGGGAATGCTATCGGGGAGGCTCCGACGAGGTGGCAGAGAAGAGTCTGCCACATGGCTCGGGCGATTGATTCATGACGCCGATCCGTTTCGGCGGGGGAATCGGACCCTTGGCGTTGGCGACTTAGTGCCATCGCCGTGTAGCTCCGTATGGAGGGGCCGAGAAACTCCACATTTGGAGGGCATGGCCGGCGTGGTGATCATCTCGGCGTTGCGATGCTAGAGATATCAGGACCTGTCTCCCTCAGTGTCCTTGGTGCTCTAGGATCAAGTGAGTTTAGGCAACGAGCATCAGCAGTGAGGAAGACTCAAGCCTGGCCACATGACAATTCGGTGCCATTAGTAAATCAGCAGGAGTTCTCTAAAAAAAAATAAAAAAAAAATAAAGACGAGACTTTCGTAGCGAGCAGTCGTTGAGCCGTTGGGCCCTAGCAGCTTCAGCAACTTTGGTGATCCTGGCCACCATTCAAATGAACGATACGCCAGATTGAGATCTGACAGGGGCACGTGACGAGAATGTGTGAGATGGCCCTAGATCGCAGTGACAGCAAAAAGAGGGAAAAAAACACCATGACCTTCTCGCTCGGAGCATCGTCGCCGGAATTTCGCGCATCTTCGCGGACTGATTGTCGGTCACCCAATTGGGACATATCTCCCCGCCCGTCAATTCGTGAGTGTGCATCTATTCTTGCCAACAGCCAGTTGCAGACAGCCTCATGGGTGGCTGCGCAAAGTCAAGCAGCAATCGGCATGGAGACGGCACATATATGCCGCTGAGCTACCTTGTCCCTTTCGACCTCAGCCCCCCTCCCCTCGTCTACCTCTATGCACACCAAGGCCGGGTTCCTCTTGTGCAGGGGCTCCAGATTTGGCTGGCTAACCAACTGCAGCCGAATCCTGCGTTGGAGCCGAACCTTTTTACTTTACTGAGTCAGGCGAAAGCTACATTAGGCTGACTCTCTTGATTGCGGCCCCATGTCACGTCTCCTCTCTGCCACTTTACCCAGAGAAGAACACAGAACGTGCATTTTTGTCTCATTTGCGCCAAAAGTTTGGCAGCTGACAGCAGCATGAAGGCGACCGCTCTTGAGCTTCCGTGGCGTTTGCCATGCAGCTGAAATGAAGACCGTTCCATTCATGGCCTCCCCCCTCCCATCCAAGCGGCCCCCAGCATTCCAATCCAGCCGCAGTCCCATCTGACCTCCCTTGCAATCGGGCCACGATGGCTGCCAGCCGCAGACTGTGCCGTTCAGCACCCAGCCCTACGAAGCCGTGGTGGCTTGGGTGTCAAAGCTAGACTTCTCTCGGCCGCCATTCACACCCAGTGGGTTGGCTCCACGGGGTTCTCAGCCCCCAAGCCTCTTTCGCGACAGACGTGCAGTCCGACCATTGAGTTTGGTCGTCAGCAGGCAAAGGGGGGGCGCGGCCGGGGTCTGTCCGCCGTTCTATCCTTGTCCGTGGGAATCGCTGCCTTGAAGGGGGGGGGAGGAGGATGTCAAGCGAGCGCATTTAGTTCTGGCTGTCCCCCCAGGAATTTAAGCGCGCCCACGGAGGAATGCGTTGGTCGGTCCAATAAGTTTTGTTTGCTTTGCTCACTTTGTCAACACCAAGGAAGGGAACTACTCCTTCCAGCTCGCGATAGCTTGGACGTCGATCAGCGTAGCTCCAGCCCAACGATCGTTGAGCGACTTGCTCCTCTCCAGCCCGTCTTACACTGTTCATACACGCGCGCGCGCATCTGCCCCACAACCATCAGTCGCACGTCGCACGAACACCATGCGGTCTATTCTTTCTACAAACGCCTTTCTGGCGCTTCTCTCCCTCGCCGGTTCGGCCGCTGCCGTCCTGCCGACCATGTCAGAATGCGTCCACGGAAAAGGTGCAGCCCTCGCGGCGCTTGCGTCCTGCGGCCACCAGGGCTCTCTCGCCTACTGCTTCACCAGCCTCCCCGCCTTCTTCGAGGCCTCGGACCTTGAGTCCTGCCTCGTGAACGCGGGCTGCACGCCCGCCGAAGCAGCCATCGAGGCCCTCTGGACCCTCAAACGCTGCGAACGCGCCGTCGGCCACAGCAAGAGCGGCGCAGCCGACAGCAACGAGGTGGCCGACCTGCGACGCCGCTCTCCACAGGCCGCCGCCGCCACGCCCGCTACAACCCCGTCGCCAACGCTCCCCGCCGCCGCCGACGGCTTCGCCTTTGACGGCACCTCGATGCGCCCCTGCTCGACGACGACGACGAAGAGCACGACCATCTGCCCGGTCCAGACGACGGGCACGGCGGCGGGCGCGCGGCTCTCGTGCTTCCCGACAGAGGTGCTCAAGGCCAAGTGCGCCGACGACATGTGGTGCGCCAAGAAGCCGGGCCACTGCAAGGTGCTCAACAACAAGCTCGACACGTCGGGCATCGTCGTCGCCATCATCTTCTCGGGGGCCATTGTCGTCGCGGCCCTCGGCATGTGCGTGCTCTGCTGGCGCGACAGCAAGCGGCAGAAGGGCATCCGGGCGCGGGCCGAGGCCGCGGCGCTGGCGGCCAGGGAGCGGGAGAAGAAGCGCGCGGCGGCCGACGAGGCCATGGGCGCGGCGCGGAACGGCGGTGACGGCGGTGTCAAGGCGCCGCTGATCCAGTCGTATGAGGAGGATCCGTTCAGGGAACACCAACGCTACTGAGGCATTCATGTGCTGCTGCTTGTACCTTTTTTCTTCTTCTTTTTTGTCTCTCTTTTGGGTTTTGCGCAATCATCATCATATAGCATGGAGTGCAGGGCTGAAGAACAGGGTCATGGCGTTCGTGTGAGCCTGTTTTCGATACATGATACCTCAATTGTACACCAATCTCAACACAGCCAGTATTCCTGTGATCAAATCGTGAGAAACAACCCCTGACGTGACGAGCATACTTTGAGTTTGACACGAAACTGATGCGAGTCGCGAAACTGTCGGGACCTTCGGGAAGAGATTGCCTGGTCCAGTATCAATTCGACAAGGGACGACCTATCGGCGGTAAGTCCCGATGTCATGACTCTGCGGAAACTTAATATTTCATTTAAAAAGGCAACAGACTTGCTGATCCAGTCCAGTGGTAACTTGTAAACGAAGCAGAAAAAGGCAAAAAGGAACAGTCATGTGTGACGCGTCAGGAATTGAGCCCAACGGGGGGCTCGAACCCCCAACCTTGAGATTAAGAGTCTCACGCTCTACCGATTGAGCTAGCCGGGCAGGCAGGTTGCTTGTTGTTGGAGAAGGGCTCGGAAGCGTGGATTATGTTGGGATACTCTGTAGTCAGATTTTGTCTCTCGGTGATGCCGCGATGATGCCCTACAGTATGAGCCGGATTGTTGTGTCATCCAAGCTTGTAAGGAACCGAAGAAGTCTGGATTACTGAGTCGCAGATCATGATGAGGTGCGTATTCTAGATGTGAATTAGGGTCAGGAAATCGTAACGGCAAGGGAAGTGGGTAGGAATGCGCCAGAGGGTGACGAAGTCGGCCAAACCATGAACTCGATGCTTCAGTCAAGGTTGGTGGCTTCGGTTAGATCATCGACAGAATTGGAGACCAGCAAGATGATAAATGGCGAATGCATAGGTCAGTGAGGTGACCTAAGGACAGATCACAGATGCGCATCCATGCAGACAGCAGCGTCAATCTCGTGACGAGGCCGATGAGACCCGCAATAGTACCCCGCCACAACTGCCCGCCGCCACAGGCCGGATACGACGTCATCGCTCATCACGGCTCGAAACGTTGAAACGCATCAAGCGGCGCTCTGAACGCTCAACGATTGCTTGCCTGTTTGTGGCATGTTGCTTGCTTTCTGCTAACTTGGTGTGGCGGCTCATCGACTCCTTATAAGTCTAGCTGTCTCGCCATTCTGTCTCTATACTCCTCCCCCCATCTCAACTTGCACCTCTCCAAAACTCCACGACGACCACCAGATCAGCCAAACAGTAAACACCATGCCTCTCGTCGTCCCAGGAATTCAGAGCCAGTCGGGCGATTTGACTGAGGAGTGGACCAACAAGCTTGTCGGCAAGACGCTGCACGACGAAAAGTCCGACGAGACAGTATGTTATGGGTATCTACCTGAGCCGCCATGCCCCAGTCGCTGACACGTCTAGTGCTTCTGCAAGAAAGACCTCCCCGAGAAGAGCCGCGTCATCAAGCCTGGCCAGATGGTCACCAAGGACTTTGACGAGAACCGTCTGAACGTGCACGTCAAGGACGACGGCACCGTTTCCCACGTCGAGCGCGGTTAAGCGGGGTACCTGTGATGGTGATGGTGATGGTGATGGTGGAACATGTGCCACAGCCTGAAGGCCACGGCCTCTAGAGAAAGCGTTGTACAATAGCATAGTTGATGAATCACGATACACGAGATGATAATTATCCCTTCATGCTCTAAACCCTCATTTCATTCTCTAGTCATTCTTCAGTCAATCTGTCGAGACCAGCCCCCGCTATTTGACCTGCACGCCTTTCTGCATCTCGGAGCTACAATTGCATAGCCGAAGTCTACCCCGCCATCGCCTGCCCAGCGACCGCCGCCGTGGTGCGGGGCAGTGAATCTGAACCTGCTCAGGACGCAACTCTCCAAGTCAACGCCAAACCCGACCTTCACGACCCTCCTTTAGCCATTCTCCCATATCAAGCGATACGACGCGCCCGTTCCCTCTTTAACCGATCCCACCTCACGACCGCCATCATGTTCAAGAAAGAGTGCGTCCTCCTCCCAAATCTCCCCCATCCAACCCCCCCAACCCCCGCCTGTTGCCCCAATCTACCTTCCAAAGCTTATCCAGCTAATGCCCAACTCTCCCACAACACAGCCTTCCCGTGAACCCGAAATCCAAGCTCAAGTCCTCCGTCCAGCGCTCGATCCGCCAGTCTGTCCTGCAAACCTATCCCCTCATCGAGCCGCACATCGACGAGATCCTGCCGAAAAAGGCCCACCTCGAGCAGATGAAGCTCCCCGAACGCATCGCCCTCTACATTGTCGACTCGCAGCCCCTCTTCTGGCAGCAGGACAACGACACCCTGCTGCCCCACCTCAAGCTCGTTCACCGCTTCCCCGGCGCCTTCCCGACGCTGCGCATCGACCGCGGCGCCATCCGCTTCGTCCTGTCGGGCGCCACCCTCATGGCCCCCGGCCTCACGAGCGCCGGCGGCCGGCTGCCCGATCCGCAGGACGGGCCCGAGAGGGCCGAGGACGGGCGGTGGACGCGCGAGCTGAAGAAGGGCGAGCCGGCCGTCATCATGGCCGAGGGCAAGACGGAGGCGTGCGCCGTGGGGCTGCTCGTCGCCGGCACCGAGGAGACCAAGGATACGAAGAAGGGGCCGGTCATGGAGGAGGCGCATTATCTCGGCGACGGCCTCTGGAGGCTGGCGACCGATTGAGGAGACGGCGGCGGCGCAAGAGAACTGTCTGGGGCATGCATGGGGCAGACTGTGTTGTATATTCAACTGACGGGGCGGCGGCGAGGAGTTGGTGTTGCGGGTTGCAAAATGGGTGGCCTGGATGGGGAACGGGCCTGGGCCTGGCCTGTGAGCGGCGTGGTGACTGGTACGTGGTACGATGAAATGATGACGAAATGCATAGATTGCGAGCACTTAGGCTACTTTCGTTCTGTTGTCTCCCCGTCTATCGTGAGATCTGTCTTGCCCCTTTGCGTCTCCTGTCTACTTATCCCAAGAACATGTCTCTCTGTACCCTATGCCACTTCGGAACTGGTCTCCTGCTTCCGTTTGGGGCCCCTTGTCTCGAGCAGATCCTCATATGCTTGATGGTGCCGTGCCATCGCAGCTCGTCCAACCTCTTCGCCCTTTCGGCTGATAAAATCGTGCACATTCTCCAAGATGAAGAACCCATCCTTGTCCCTCATAGGCGAATCCTCCTCCGGCAAAACGCCAAAGCCCGTGTGACCTTCGATGATGACCTTCTTCAACGCCTTGATCGTGCAACCTCGATACTGGCAGGCGTACTTGTCGGTCGGGTCCGCGGCGGGAAAAGCGCCCTTGATGTCCTTCCATACCGCATCGGTCTGTTTCTCTCGGATGTACTCATCCAGCCGTCGGTTGTATTCGGCTTCGACGTGAAAACGGGTAAAAGCCTCCTGCCTGATCTTGTCCCGAGACGTCCGCTGCGTCATGTACCGACCCTCCTGACGGCAGCGTGGCACAAATTCGTCGATCCACTTACTGAAATTCGGCCTTGAGCTCATCCTTTTACGATCATTAGACTTGAGCTTCGCCTTATCCTGGGCTGAGTCGTGCGTCTGCCCATGATCGTCGACTTCTTCCTTGCCGGGGCGAACCCAAAACATGCGACACTGAGCGACGTACTCGTACATGTCGAATAGAGTCGGAAATGGGGTCTCCCAGAATCCAGCAATCGGTAGGCCTAGAAACTCGAGAATCTCGCACGGGTCATCCGTCAGTTCAATCTTAGCCTTGTTCTTGTTCGTCTGCTCGATCTCGGGGATGCGTAGGAACATGCGCTGCTCGTCAACGGTCAATCCGTAGGGACGGATGACGGAGCCGAGGATGCTCCAAATATCGCCGTGTGCGTGCTTAAACAAGGTCCATTGCAACGCAGCGATGGACGGCGAGATGGTCACGTCGACCTGGATGTAGCGTTGGGGCTGCCCGGCTGCGTAGCTGTCGGCAGGAAGGTCCTTCGGCCAGGGAACGGCAAAATGCGAGCCGCCTCTTTCGGCCAGCACATGCTCGGCTCCCAGGGCATGCTGGATGGCTTTGACGACGGTTTCGGGGAATACGTCTTCCCCGCTCCTTCCTGTGAACTCGCCCCGTGCGCAGGTCATTAGAACGTCGACATCACCGTAGTCCCTCTTGGCAGGACCGTCAATGGGACTCGCCACGTAGATGTACAAGTCGCGGAGAGCGCTCTTGCAACGGCTCTTGACCAGCTCGTATACGTGAGATGGCATGCGGGGTGTGTAGAGGGGATTTTCCCCGGAAGCAAACGCTGAACCGCCCATGACGCTGGTGCACTCTAGCAAGCGGGTTCGTCGACTTGGGTAGGTATGGTAGTGAAGGCGCACGGCTGTGGAGATTTTGGAAAGAGGCTGTGATCGCTTAAGCTTGTCTCTTGGAGATTCTTTGGAAGCGTGAAGATAGCAGAGCTGTCAGCCATCAGTCACTCGTGGTAGAGGAGCATGGGGCAACCTATATGAACAGTCACCGTGTCTCTTCCACAGTCGAACAATATAGCCTCTGTGAATACACTTGAAATGGCTTAGGATGGTCATACGCATGCGAATATGGTATTCATAGTCGATCCAATTTGTCTTTCTGCACCACCAGACACGTTGGTTTCGGTCGAGAGAGCTGGGGGTCGTAGCCTTGTCATCAGCATCGGCTGACTCATTCGGGGAACAGCGGCTGAGCAAACAGTTTCTCTGCAAGCTTTCAAACGCGAAAGTCTGAGGCCATGACTGACGCCCCTTGTGTCTTGGGTTCGCTTTCCAGCTTCCCAGGTGACTCTGGAGGACAGAGAAGTGAGGTGACACGCAGGTGAGAAGACGCTGGTCATCCGTTTGTCCGTGCACTGGCGACCTGGACTGTAACCGTGTGATGCTCTTCTTCGACACTGTAGCTTCGCACGGTATCGCCTTTTGTTCTTGCTGCCTTTAGAATCCATCTAAGCTTTATAAAAATTCCTGCATTGACATGATACACTGAACTCGCCTTTGTCACTCTATTCAGATCTCACTTGTTGGGGGTCACGTTCCTGTTGCACTATGCGACCATCAGGGCAGCCCAGCTTCCGAACACGATCATCATATACCAGTCGAGAGCTTTCAGCTATTCCTTTCAAACGATGAACAACCTTGCCTCATCCGCGTTGAGCGAACGTCATCTGCGCTTGCCCGGTACTCTCCAACCCTGAGGTTCCTCCTTGTCTCGACACTTGAAGATGGAAACTGCGCGCAATAATGGTCGTTGCAACGTTGGCGCACTGAGCACTGAGCACTGCGTCATAGGCCATCGGTCGTCGAAACCTCACACAGGTCAACATGCTCTTTCTGGCTTGGCCCCGCAAGCCAGGCTGCACCTGCTCTCTCTCGTTGCGGGCGTAGCAGCACTTGCTCTCTTGCCTTCGATATCGGAGCCTAATCACGGCATAGCAGGCCTTGGAGCCATATCCTCACCTTCCTGGACTTGTCTACTTCTTCCCTATCGCCCCCAGCTCCAAATCACGGCTATTCCACGATCACTGCTGAGCAGATTGCGTCTCGATACTACGTCCCTCTCATCCCAAGCACTGCAGCTCGTTCGTCACCGCCATGAGCTGTCAGAGCAGTGGGACGGCGGCCTCGCAGTCCAGCGGATCTGCCAGAAACCCCGCCGAGGCCGAGCTGCGTCTGCTTGACATGGACGGCAGACTGCCTCAGACTAGGGGTTATCGCAGTCAGCGCCTCTCCATCCCAGTCCCTGTGGCTGACGGCAAGCGTAAAGCTCCCAATGGCCAGGTTATCAGAGCCGTCTTCGACTTCACCACGTTCACGGACCAGCTCGAGTTCTACTATGCGCCTGATCGACATGTTCAAGCAGGGCTCCTCAGAATTCGCTAGTAAGTAAAACTTCTCTGGAAGAGCCCTTCGCATTGGCTGATCTCCATGCAAGTGATAATTTCTACGCCGTCAAACTCTACACCAGAGAAAACATTGAGATCATCGTCCACCGCCAGATACTCATCGCTGGTTCCCTCTACTTTGACTCTGCCCTGCGCGGCTTCTTCCGCGAGGCCGACACAGCCGAGATCTCACTCGATGATATCTCCTTTGACGACCTCATCGCGTATCTGAAGCTTGCCCACCGATACTTCTTCCTTCGATTCTCTGAGGAAGGCATGCCATCTGGTAATCTTTGGAAAGCTCAAGTTGAGAGGTATGACCGGAAGGTCTTCAGGAGGACTTGTTTTAAGATGCCCTTGATGGACCTTTGCTCCATCCTGCGCATCTTCGTTCTTGCCGATCGCTTCGCTTCGAGCAGCCTCGTCGTTTTCGTCCGCCAAATCTTCCTTAAACTCCTGGCGGCCACAAGGGACTTTTGGTTCGACAACAAGCACGCCAACGCCGATTATGAGCGCGAGGAACACCACGCCTTCATGAACAACTATTTGGATGCGTATCAGCTTCTCACCAAGTACGCATGCGCTGACGTCAAAGGCTATCTCAAGAATTCCATCATGGAGTCCTGGGTCAAGTTCCTTGGTTACAATGAGGGACTCAAATACGCCATGAAGCGCAAGATATCGGCCAATGGCGATAGATACAGCGCCTTTGAGACCGCTTGGACAAAGTTAACAATGCCAGGGGCATTCAGGCTCTTCGAGTCTGATGACTACATCGGCTACAACGAAGACGAATACTTGCGCAACAGGGCTTTTACCGCTGCATGTCTTACACATTGCACAATAGAACACCGCAACGCTCTGTTCGCGCAACTCAAGCGCCGCGCTCTCAAGCACAGACTGAGAGCTCAAGTTGAGCAGCGACCGTTTCCGGGTGAGATTACTTGGACATCGGTTGTTCGTCTGGCAGCCGGCGACAGTATCAGGGTCATCAACGAGGAACCGCTCATTCCCTCAGCTGTCGATTCCGATCTTTCACACGCCATGAAGACCTTGACCATGGAGGATGAAGCAACGAGCGACAGAGTCTGTGATCACATTACTCATCGCGACGGTAGCAATGTCATCTTTGATCTTCCCAACATCGACAATGTCAAATTGACCTTGAGTGATTCCGAGGACTCAGACGATTCGCACACTACCCAGTCCGACACCACCGATGATGGAGAGTGGGTGTCCTACGTACCGCAGCCCTACATGTCGCATTCACGAATCCTCGCGAGTGCGATCGACAAGGCAGAGTCGAACAGAGGAAGTGCCCAGAGTGCTGGTGTTGATCCCGCTGCTCAGAACTAGGGTGACAAGAAAGAAGATCAGCTCCAGCGCGGCGGCAATTCGACGGACGGCAAGCTCCCTCGCAACGACGTCTCTGGCGGTCACCTCAAGGCCCGAAAACCCAGCAACGGGAAGGAGCTGGAGCTCGACAGCGACTCTCCGTATGCTCCAATCAACGATCCCGACTATCTCTGCGAGGCGGAAAAGCAGAGGATCAAGGGCAAAGCCAAAGAGATTTTCCAGCCGATAGTTTCGGTTTGGGTACGCAAGAGCTTCAAGGGCCAACAGAGGCTGGGCGGCGCGCATGTGCGAACAGCCCCGTCCGGTCGACGCTATGGGAAGAACGCTAAAATTTTCGAGTTGCTACACGAGTACCGCCAGTGATTCTAGCACTATTGTACGGGTGTGCTGCTGTCTGTCCAGGTTCGGCTTGTTTCTACGGCGTCTGCGCCTAGGCAGGAGATCTGCTTCAGGGGTATGCGTGTCGGGCGTTTGATTTGTCAAGGGGATTTTGTACACTACCAGTTCCTACCAGTGTGGTCAGAATAGGCGTTGAGTCCATGCGCATTAAGATCAAGGTGAAAATTCCGTTAGCATCTTTTGTCAATGTGGCCACCGTGTAGCATCGTTTGAGGCAATTGAATCTTGAACCACATCTTACGTCAAGCGCTGGCACTCGAGATTCTTTAGGGACTTCTTCTCGATAACACCTTGCTCCATCTTCGCCGCCATCCGACAGGAAGCAAGGCGAGTGTAACAGGCTGCCATGTCGCCTTCTTGACCACAACAGTGGTTTCAGCTATAGTGACAGTCTTTACGCAGCCAAAAATTGACGTGTCCGTGACCACCAGGGTCAGCCTGACGCTTGAGTGTAAATCGGTCTTAATGGGGCTCATGCGATCCCTAAAGCCGGCATCTGTCTCGCCCCTTCTCCGTGGGGAGCCAGGTAGTAGGATGAGCCCCCTCCACTTCCCGATGCGTGACCAGCCTGCTGGGCTTCCATCGGCCCCACCACGACTTCTGACCATAGAGCTAGATGTGTCGGTAGTTGGGATATGAAGTGAAGAGCAGCAAATGGATGATCTGAACCCGATTTCAATTCGTTCAAGTTCATTTGCGTGCTCGTGGTTGCTGAGTGTCTCTGCCTGCGCGGCTGTCAATACGCTTCATCTCGGCGTGATGGCCGCGGGGTAGACGGAGATGGCACCGCTGTTTCACGTGCGACTTTCAACATCGGTGACTCGAAACTCCCTGTCGAAAACATCGTCAGTGCTGATATTTGGTAATGGAGACAGGTGCTTGTTGTGACAGCCCATCAACAAACTCAGTGCATCAGGCCCCAGGGAGGCGAACCTCAAGCGTCTCCCTTCGGGTGGTTTTAGATGCTTCAGAGGCTCTCTAAAGCACGCAAAATCCCCCCTCTCTCCCAAACTTTACTCTGATATCATGAAAAGACAGTGTAGGTAACAACATCGCCGGCCTGGCAGATAGTATGAAGTCGGACCTCTTGAGATTATAGGCAAACATCCGAGGAACTTGTCGCTTTTGCAGGCTCAAAATAAATATCACAGTAGAGACAGCGCCTCCTACTACCTCGTAGTAGTTCGAGGACTCGAGGAAGATGCAATCTCCAACCCGTAAGCCATGATGCATCACTTCACAAGCTCAGCGGTCGGACTAGGTGGACTTCGAAAGTCAAGCCACCGTGAGATGAGACTTCGAGGTTTATCCATGCTGCGCGGCAATCGATACGGGCGAATTCGCTTGTGCATAGTCTCGTGATGTGGCATTGTCGTGAATCTCTCGGGAGTCGGCTCCAGCGCGGCGTCGGACGTCGGGCCCACTATGGTCGGAGACAACCCCGATGGCAGGCCATGCATTGTTCTCAGCTCAACACCATGCCAGACCACGATCTCCGTGGTTCGGCGTCTGACCGCAAGGAAGAGTATCAAGAGGCAAGTTATTAATACGAATATGGCCCTCGCTGTGAGTTCCGTGATCGAGGCAACATCTCGTCAGCCACCATCAACATTCTCACCTCCTCACCACATACTCCACCACCATGCCGAATTATATCAAGTCCGCTCAGCGTACCTCAGCCGGGTTCGCGGCTTCTTCACCCGAAGTCGCCACACTCGTGAGCAACGTCATTTCGGAGATTCGAACCCAGGGTGATGCAGCGGTGCGGAAGTACTCTGCCAAATTTGACTCTTGGGACCGTCCTTCCTTCAAGCTTTCTCAAAAGGAGATTGACGAGGCAATCGCACAAGTATCTCCACAGGTCATCAGCGACATTAAGGAGGTGCAGGAGAACGTGAGGAAGTTTGCACTCGCCCAATTGGCCTCTCTCACCGAGTTTGAGCTGGAGATCCAGCCGGGCGTGTTCCTCGGGCAGAAGAACAATCCCATCAACCGTGTCGGCTGGTAAGACAGAACCATGTTTCTCTGCACCAGGGCTTTTATTGGTTCTCAGAAAACGAAGCTGACAAGATGTACGACAGTTACATTCCCGGAGGTCGATATGCGCTGCTCGCCAGTGCACACATGACCATCCTGACGGCCAAGATCGCCGGCGTCAAGTCCGTGGTTGCCTGCACACCCCCTATCGGCGGCCTCCTTCCCGTCGAGACCATCGCAGCCATGCACCTCGCCGGCGCTGACGAGATCCTCATCGTCGGCGGTGTCCAAGCCGTGGCGGCCCTGGCCGTCGGCACAGAATCCATCGCAAAGGTCGACTTCCTCGCCGGACCTGGCAACAAGTTCGTTGCCGAGGCCAAGCGCCAGCTCTTTGGCGAGATCGGCATCGACCTGTTCGCTGGTCCGACGGAGGTCCTTATCGTGGCTGATGACAAGGCTGACCCGTACACGTGTGCCGTGGACCTGCTCTCCCAGGCGGAACACGGCCCGGACACGCCCGCGGTGCTCATTACGACATCGGAGGCGGTGGCCACGAGCACCATTTCCTGGGTGGAGGAGCTTCTCAAGATCCTTCCGACGGCTCCCATCGCCTCGGTCTCCTGGAAGGATTTCGGCGAGGTCGCTGTGACGGAGACGCTCGATGAAGCGTTTGCTCTTGCCGATGCGTATGCCTCGGAACACGTGCAGATTCTGACCGAGCGTCCCCGCGAGGCTTTGAAGAAGATGACGAACTACGGCGCCCTTTTCCTGGGTGAAAACACTTGCGTGTCATATGGCGACAAGGTTCGTAGTGACCAAGAAGTAGTGAAGTGCGGGCACTGACCAATGCAATAGTGTATCGGGACGAATCATGTCCTCCCAACCCTGAAGGCTTCGCGGTACACCGGTGGTCTTTGGGTGGGCAAGTACCTGCGAACGCAGACATACCAGGAGGTGCGGAATCCCCAGGCTAGCGGAGAGCTGGGCAGGCTGTGTGGTCGGGCGGCCCGGGCGGAGAAATTTGAAGGCCACGCGCGGTCTGGTGATTTGAGGGCACAGAAGCATCTGGGGGACAAGGTCGCATGGATTGAGCAGAGCCGTGTCCTGACGTAAGGGGAGGCTAAAACTCACACATTCCCGGTTGATAATCACGCCAGAACTTAGTTTATCGTCGCCTTATGGTCATTTGCGTTTTTGAGGATCCATTCCTTGAAATGAAAACATTTGGTTTACGTGACGAATAAAGCGCAATGTCCATTCAGTGCCATGTCTGGCGGGCTTCAGGAGCTACATGTCACATGCAAGACATAAACAGAGCTATGTTCAGCAGGTTACGTGTTGCACTTCGCAGCGGAAGTATCGAGATTAAATCGCCATCTTAGATAGCATTTCTTTCATTATCGCCCCAATTTAGTCAAAGTGACACGTTTGAATCATTTTCTCATCTTCAGCAATTCCTCGGAAACCGCCCTCGACATGTCCTCAGACGCAGTCTCCCACAATAGCTTGAGGGCCTCGTTGCCGCAACCTTTAGCGAACGTGTTCGCGAGAGAGATTCTGAACTGAGTGATAGCCGGTAGCACCATTTCACAAGCATCCCATCCGTTGCAAAAGCCCTTGACGGCGAGGCAACGGGCTGCCTCATCTTTGGACTGGAAGGCTGTATTGCTTCAAGATTTTTGGCGAGCATGAAGAATGGCGTCGATTGATTTTGCCGCTTCGCGTTTAATTGCCGCATGCTGGAAATAGTCCGCTGCAGTCCAGAGTTTGATGGTTTGGGCGAGCCGATTCGATTTAGGCATGTTTTCGGAACACACCTTGAAGGTGCTGCACAAGGCAGCTTGATACGCTATTGAGATGTAATGGCCCAGGCTCTGGGTAGTGATGATTCCGACTTCCAACTTGATAAAACGAGTGCTGCTCTCTGCAAAAGGCTTAGTCAAGGCCGTTTTGAAGTAGTCGGATCCGTGGATGAGGATATTCTGATGGACAAGCCATTCTTTATCGCCACATTTCACGGTGATGATTGGCTGTGGGTCCCTGAAGATACTCAAGTTAGTACATCTTGCCTATGTTTACGCTGCAGAGAGTTCAGAGCGGCGGAGACTTGCCACAAGTTGCATACTTGGTTCTTGACGGTCTCCGGCTTCTTGGTATGAGCCTCGGCCCCTGCTGGGGAAGCTGGACTAGTCATGATGCCAGCTACTGGTGGTGGGAACCCTCAAGATAGAATCGAAAGGACGGGTACAACTTTGTATCGAGTTTGTACACCCCAATATCAAAACCACTCATGAGAGCTCATGGTCAAGACTCAGGTGATGAAAGTGAGTTCAGTGCCTTTAGTATTCAGAGAATGGGAAAGTTGTGTAGAATAAAAGTTTGGGGATCCTGGTACTTATTCAAGGCGAAGAAAGGTTTATTCCGCAGGAGCAATTGCCTCGGACGTGGGGTGTTTGTCGTGGCTGGGAAAGAACGTAAGTGGCCACGGATTCACCTCCTAATCTCTTGGGGCAACTACAAGAGGTAGGCCCTGCGTTTCATGTATTTAGTGAAATATATGGGTTTGTCTATTTAAAATCCAAAATGCGCCAGATTCCGCAATTGCCAACGATATCGTTGTCTCAGCTTCAAGGGCTGCGTCCTCGTCTGCATCTGCCCCTGAAATATGTATGTAGTGATGTGAACATTGTATATAGGGATAATCGGCTGAACGACTCGAGCCTCGGATTGCATATGCAGACGGAAGGTATGGATACATACATGTGGGCCTCGACTTCAGACTGTCATCCGCCTGTCTGATCGCCAACTGTGGAAAGGGCAACAACCATAAAAGAGCAGTGCAACTTCATCAGAACATCATGAGCCAACAGGCCGGTGTCGCCCCTCAGGGGCACACCCGAAATAAGTCGGTCACAAAGTGTAAGTCGTCCGGGTGAAGCTGCATCCGCAAGCCCCATAAGCCTAGACCAAGGCACTCAACCACAGGAGTCTGGCGGACTGAGCGACTCACGACATGCCATAGACGTATGCTAACCCATCAACAGCGTCTCGTCCAAGATCGTCAACTAAGGGCCCCCTCGATCTTGCAGAGTAGGACCCCATCCTTATTTGCGGCAGGGACGATGCTGACACTCCCAGCACCCCCCTCAACGACCCCCTCTCGTCGCCCTCACGCCTCGAACCCCTCCAGCCCAAGCGCGCCTCGAGCCAGCGCCCACCAGGCCACCCATCACCGAGCTTCCGCTCGCCAGCCCCGTCACCCGCCCCGCCTGCCGTGCGCGCCTCGATCACCAAGAACTTCAGCTTCCTGCTGCGCCCCGAGATCTACCAGCCCCTGCTGCCGCTCAACGTGCCCGTCGCCTTCCGCAACTCGACCAAGCAGCCGCGGCCCGATGCGCCGCTCGCCGAGCTGCTCCGCCAGGGCCACTTCCGGGCCGCGGCCATCTCGGCCGTGCAGGAGCTCACGTCGGCGTCGCCCCGCGCGGCGCCCGTCGACCCGACCGACTACCGGCGCATCTTCGACCTGCTGTACACGCGGCTCGCGTGCCTGACGCTCTGCGACGCGACGTCGACGGCGGCGCAGGAGGTGCGGGCGCTCGAGGACCTCAACAACGCGGCCATCTACGTCGACGACGACACGGGCGAGCACCTCGTGCCGTGGGCGCTGCGCGTGCTCAACGTGCGGCTGCAGGCGCTCGGGTTCGGCGACCCGCGGCGCGCCGTCATGAGCTACCACGACCTCGCGCGCGAGGCGCGCGACCAGGGGGCGCGGGCGGCGGCACGGCACGACGCGGCGGCACGGGGGCTCTGGCGCGGGCGGCTGCACGACCTCGGCATCCAGGTCGCCGGCGCGCTCGTGGAGATGGAGGACCTCGCGGGCGCGGCGCACCACCTCGGCACGCTGCGGGATGACGGCGACGGGCGCATGGCGCTGACGCGGGCGCTGCTGTGGCTTCATCTCGGGGACGTGGCCTCGGCGCGGCGGTGCGTGCGCGGCGCTCACCAGGGCGCGGGGCGGCACGCGGAGCAGGTCATCCTGGCGCTCTGCGAGATGGCGGACGGGGCGTACGAGGCGGCGCTGCGGCTGTGGCAGGCGCTCCGGGACGAGGTCGACGACGAGATGGTGGGCGTCAACATGGCGGTGTGTCTGCTGTACACGGGCCACATGGACAAGGTGAGCCTCCCGGCCGCACAGGCAGCTGGTGCGTTGTCATGCTAACAGGTGGTGTAGGGCCGCGAGGTGCTCGAGAGCATGGCGGGCTCCGGCCGTTCCTCGCACACGCTGCTGTTCAACCTCAGCACCATGTACGAGCTGTGCACGGAGAGGAACCGAGCGATGAAGATCAAGCTCACGGAGAAGCTGGCGGGGCTGGATGCGACGGAGAGCGGGTGGGAGAAGACGAATGCCGACTTTAAGCTCTGATGGGGGATGATTGGCAGCACAGATGGCAGCACAGATGGCAGCACAGATGGCAGCGCAGATGGCAGCACAGATGGCAGCTACAGACAGGGTACTGAATTTCACCATGGCGATTCTGATCATGTCATATCGTTGATCCGTGTAGCGGCGCCGTCAGAGGCATTCTGACAGCTCTCTCTCTCTCTCTCTCTCTGGCAATCCCCTCGCAGATGGCCGCTACAGCTGGCCGCTACAGCTGGCATGTGGCAGCTGGCATTCGCAGCTGGCATTACAGCTGGCATCTGCACAGGCCAGCATGGCGTGCTCCTCGTGCAGCATCCCCTGAAGACGAAAGCCAGCCAATCGCGAGCAGGGGAGGCTAGGTGGAGCTCCCCCGCAAAAGGTTCCTGATCCACAGCGCATCGCCATGATCAGCACTGTGCCCTCCCGCCTGCGAGTGCCATAACAAGCGTGCATGTCCGCCTGTCTGCCCCATGTCCACCCGCCTATACGTGCCGCGTCCACAGTGCAGCCAGACGACACTACGCCGGACGCGGTACCTCGCACCTCGACAGCTCTCCACCCGCCGACGCCAACCCCCGTCATGTCAACACTGCAGCGAAACATGGTTCATCGGACGTCATGTCACTCGGCAGCACACGTCCGCCGACGGGGAACCTCTGTCGTGCCCACGCAACCCCGGGCCTCAGGGCGACGCGTTCGCACGCTGCAAGACACACAAAGGCCCCTGCCTGCCCTTACTCACTGCCCTGCCCTGCTTGGCCCTTTCCTTTCCGTGACGCTGGATGCAGTGCCGATGTCGTAGTACTCGTCGCCAGAAGGCAAGGTACCGTCGCCAGCAGGCAAGGTACCTCCCTCCCTCCCTCCCTACCTACCTACCTACCTACCTGAAGGTACTACCTTTGGGGAGTAGCAGCAGCTGTAGTAATCAAGAGATACGTCCATCCGTACGAGGAACAGTAGCACTCGGCAGCTGGCCACCACCACCACTGGCCTCCCTCTTCCTCGCACTTCATCTTCTTCTCTCTCCTCTTCACACGCCTGCTCCCCCAGCCCTTTTCCATTCCTCCCCCATCCCCCTACATCGCCAATCACCATCGAAACCCATCCCATTGCCATCAGCACCTCCGTCTACAGCTTCAGCTCGCCTCCGCCGTCTCGCTGTCCCCCCGGAGCATCCTCTCGTCCCACCCCCGCCCCAGCCAGCTACGCAACGCGCGCGCAAAGACAGAGAGAGAGAGAGAGAGAGAGAGCCACAGTGCGCTTTGCCCTTACGTCATCGCCATGGACGCCAACCCTGCCCCCGGCGCTGTGCCAGCTGTTGCCAGCATCGACCAAGGTGAGCAAGCCGTCCACCATTCCCGCAGCCCCATTCACAACATGATGCATCGCCAAACTTCTGGGTGCGCGCGGGCGCATTGCTGATCGGCCGTCGGCGGGAAGCGAGGGGCGGTGCGAGGGGCGGTGCGGCGCCAATGCGATGCGGTGCGGCTGCCCGCTGCTGGGTCGTCGTCCGTGTCTCTGCGCACCAGCCAGCAGGTGGCCAGCAAGCCCAGCCGAATCGCGAACCCACGTCCTGCTGATGGCCTGCTTTCCCTTTCTTTGTTCTTTTCCTTGCTTGTTCTGTGCACATTGAACACGCTGCTGACGTGCCGTCCAGTCGTAGCCGACGAGCCGGCTGCTGCCGCGCCTGCCACCTCCTCTCTCGGTGCACCCGCCACGGGCGCGAACCCTCTTGCTGCCGAGGACGCCAAGACGGCCGACGAGCCTGCTGCGCCCGCGGCCCCGGCTGCCGCTGCTGCGCCCAAGGCGGCCACCGTCGAGGATGCCTCGGACAAGGGCACGCCCGTCGCCGTGTCGGGTACGGCCGCGGACACGGCCATTGACACGGCGGCCGAGCCCTCGAAACCCATCCCTGGACTGACCTCGACCGAGGCCGCCGCGCCCGTCACGGCCGAGACGACGGCCACGGACGCCGTCAAGGACGCCGCGGCTGCCGAACCCGCCGACAAGACGGACGTCACGGCCGACGAGCTCGTCCAGGACAAGCCCGTTGGCGCCAATGGCGTCGCGTCCCCGAACAAGGACGCCGAGATGACGGGTGCTCTCACGGAGACGGACGCCGCCCCTGCTTCTGCCGCCCCTGTTGCTGAGGAGCCCGCCGCTGCTGCTGCTCCTGCTGCCGCTGACAAGCCCGCCGAATCCGACGAGCCCGCCGCGCCTGCTGTTGCCGCCGCCGACAAGAAGCGCAAGGCCGACGAGCTCGAGCCCGAGGGCGACGGCGCGGCGGCCACCAACGGCGACGCCAAGAAGAGGAAGCCCGGCCGCCCGCCCAAGGCCGTCACGGCCAACGGCACCGAGAACGGTAACGGTTACGGCGAGGACAAGGAGGGGCTCGGCGAGAAGCTTGCGAAGAAGGTCAAGAAGGTGCTGCCCATGCCTGGCAAGACGGCGCGCAAGACGCGCAGCCAGGGTCCTGCTTAGGCACGGATCGAGTTGTTTGCTTCCGTGGCTGCAGGTGGCCTTTTTTTGGGGGGGGGGGGGGTTGCTAACGAGGTGGACATGTGATGATGGTGGACTAACACGGTCGATTGCCAAGGTGGACTGACATGGTGACTGACATGGTGACTGACACGGTGGGCACGGTGGACATGACAACACGGTGGACACGGAGGTGGTGCTGGTGTTTCTGTGCAATGGGTGATGTTTTTTTCCACCTCGGTTTCTGGGTCTTGCGTGTTTTCAACGGGATGCAGGCAGCCTGACACAGTCGGACGATGGCTATCGTGATGACTGGCAGACTGGGCGGGCTGGGTCCGAGTTGTACATAGGATGACGAGCTGCGATGCTATGCGCACAAAATGGAAGGTTCTGCTTTGTCTGCATGGCGTGATCCATCCGGCCTGCTCCTCGGCGCTCGACAATGCTGTGCAGTGGTATGCATAGTCTGTGTGCTCTTCATCTCGGTATGCCTGCTACATGGCATGCCCTCGGGAGCGTACTCTTTGGTAGTTCAGGCCAGTTGCACCTATCTGAGGGCACCCAGCAGCGACCGAGAGGATAGACGGCATTGTACCAATCAGCAACTGATACGGCTCGAGCTTTGCACTTGGTTCTCGTGGGCATGCCGTCCTATGCTGGAAGCACAGTCTGTCCCCGTAACGCTCGCGATGTCCACGTGAGAGAGGCGTCCCAAGCGCAATCGAAGCACCTGCCATTATTGGCCGGCGCAGACCAAGGTCGATCATGCTCGAGCATGCTCAACCCTGTGCCTGCAACGCAGCGATTGATGCCAATCCCGACACATGTCCACAGCTGCAGGCGAGAAGGTGTCGCTGAAGCCCAGGTGCCATGCTATCGAGTCACGGTGCTTGTTGACAGCAGGAGACAAGTCAAACGGTACAGCTCACCGTCCTCCACCGGTACAGATCACCGTCCACCACCGTTTCCATTCGCCAAAACGCTCGTCCCGGCCCCAAGGAGAGAGACGCCAGCGCCTGACTCAAACACCCAACCCCCCCCTCCTCGTGTCGACCACAACAAACCAAGAAACAAGTTGCATTCCTCGGGCGGCCTCACCTGTCCTTTCTGGCACTTCAACATGGGGAAAAGGCCCCCGATCATAGGGTCGTCCGCGGAGACTGAGGGCATCGGGGGAGGAGAAAGAGCGCGTGACGTCAAAGGATCAACAAGCGTGCCCTCTTTTGAGCCCATCCCTTCTTCCCCCCCCCCGGCTCCGCTGCTCCGCTGCGCTGTGCACTACTGTGCTGGGTCGCTCGTCAGATCTTGCCCCCCCCCCCAATGCAATGCGCAGCAGCTTGTTTGGTCCCCAAGCTCCCTCCGCGGGACCTCGGTGGGGATCGTTTTTCCCTCTTTGGGAACCTGTGAGAAAGCTTGGTGCGTGCCCGTTTGAGCAAAAAAAAAAAAAAAAAAAGTTGGGACAGAGAGGGTGCCGATCGCGTTGGCGTGCTTGGCACGAGTGGCAAGTGTAGAAGGGTCGAGAACCCTTGGTTTTTTTTTCCCTTGTGAGAGCCAGAACGACAGAGTACGTGTTGGTGGTTGGCATGCATTTGGCTGCAGGTGTTTCCAGCGAAGAAAGCAGCTTGTGGGTGAATCGTCAAGCTTGTTGGCAAGTGGCCGGGGCGCGGGAACCAGTCATGATGGCTTCGTACCTGATTGTTCGTCGCGCAACTCCCTCGTCGGCATGGCCATCCTTGCCGTCCTTGCCATCCCGTTCAGCGACCCAATGGGGCTCTCTGCTGCATACAGAGCACCCTCATCAAGAACCGACCCCCAAGACGGACCCGGTAGCCCGCGTCTCGCATAAACTACTGAAGCACTGCCTTTGTGGGCCTCGTATTCCGACCCAGGCTTGCCAGGCTCGGCTTGCCAGGCTCGAGGGTGCCAGGCGCGAGGACGGCCCAGGCTCGAGGGTGCCAGGCGCGAGGACGGCCCAGGCTCGAGGGTGCCCAGTGAGCAGTGACGCCAGCGGCCGTCCCGGGACGCCGACCCCACCCGACGGGCAAAAAATAGCACAGCGCATGCCAGGGACCTACTGTCGACGGTGTCCACCCGACAGCACAGTGTCCACGACAGCACAGTGTCCACCCGACAGCACAGAAGAGGGCCTGTGGATTGGGTGCACGGCGCTCGCTCAGGAGGTCGGCCAATGGCTGGCATGGAGTGACGCCAGACGCGGCTCTCTGCCTCAGTAGGTACGTACGGTACCAACAGTACCTAGTACCTAGGTCTGTCTGCCTGTAGTGCCTGCGTCCCTGCGTGCCGGGGAAGAATTTTCGGCGGCTGTCGACGGTTGTTTCGTGTCGAGGGCGCTGACGACGCTGCGGAGGTACCTCGACGTGGGTGCAGGCCGTGCGGCGAGACAAGTCACTCTCGGGAAACGCCAGCCCACCGTTTCGGCCTACCGCTACAGTTTTGCTGGCGTGCCTGGTAGGTGGCAGCCCGGCCGGGCAGGCCTGCACCCACACCCACTGACTTCATCACCAGATCCAGAATGCATGCCGTAGCGGCATGCTCGACACACCCTCAACGTCCTACGTCCTGGTCCTTGTTCCTGTGCCTGTTTCCTGGGCCTGTTTCCTGGGGCATCCCCTCCACCGACCCCCATCCCCCCTCCTTTCACCCTACGTACAGTCCTGACTTTTCTCTCACCCTCTTCCATCTCCATGCTCGGCCCCAGGAACATCGGCCATCTCTTCCTAACAACACGACCGTCCCAGATCGCCCACTCGCTAGAGATCGGACGTCGTCACGACACACGAGAACACGGACGCACAACGCAAGAAACACCAGCACAGCACAGCATTTTTTTTCCCTCTTTCGTCCCTCGTTGAGCCGTGCTTTCTGGGACCCGTTTCAGTAGTCGATCAACGACCACACCCCCCGGACAGTCCACCAACGTCATTTCCCGAGTGTCAATTCGTCGTGGCCACCGAGTGCAAACCACCCTTTTGCACCTTTCCGTCTCTCTTTCTCTCTCGTCCCCCGCGGCGACAAGCATCGATAGCCAAACGACGAAGACGACCCGTCGTTCGTAACACACCTACCATTGCGGCTGTTTGGTAGACCCTTTTCCTCGGGATACGAACGTCACCTGCCGACCTGCCCTCCTTTGGGCCCCCGACATCACCTCTACTACACAGACACATACAGCCACACAGACGCATAGACACACCATGGATCCCGTCTTCCAGAGGATAAGGGCCCGGCAGGACAAGTTTGATGCTGGGCAGGAACTGCTGGATCTCTTGCAGGACCCCTTTGCCGGACAGGTATGCATTGCCGTTGCCGTTGGCCTCTCGTCTCGACACCTACTGACGTGACCCTCGACAGCTCCAACAAACCTCCTTCTTCGCTGCCCTCGGTACCTCGGTCCTGTTCACGCTCGGCATCGCCATTGCCTTCTCCTTCCTGCGACCCTACAACCAGTCCGTCTACGCCCCCAAGACCAAGCATGCCGACGAGAAGCACGCCCCGCCGCCCATCGGCCGCAAGCTCTGGTCCTGGGTCTTCCCCCTGTGGAGCACCACCGAGTACGAGTTCATCCAGTACGCCGGCATGGACGCCGCCATCTTCATGCGCTTCGTCGAGATGCTGCGGAACCTCTTCGTCACCCTGACCGTCTTTGTGCTCGCCATCCTGATCCCCGTCAACCTCACCCAGGTCGACGTCTCGGGCGAGGGCCGCGCCTGGCTGGCCATGCTGACGCCCTCGAACGTCTGGGGCGACGCCCAGTGGGCCCAGGTCACCGTCGCCTACGGCATCAACGCCATTGTCATGTTCTTCTTGTGGTGGAACACGAAAAAGGTCCTGCACCTGCGCCGTCGCTACTTCGAGAGCGACGAGTACCAGAACAGCCTGCACGCGAGGACGCTGATGGTGAGTTTTTTTTTTTTTTTTTTTTTTTCCCCTCTTCGACCTTCGCCGTCGTGGCCTGCCACCCCCGCCCAGAGGCCTGCTGACCACCATGACAGCTCTACGATCTGCCCAAGGACCGCAGCTCCGACGAGGGCATCGCCCGCATCATCGACGAGGTCGTCCCCAGCTCCTCCTTCTCCCGCACCGCCGTCGCCCGCAACGTCAAGGATCTGCCCAAGCTCATCGCCCAGCACGACCACACCGTGCGCAAGCTCGAGTCCGTCCTCGCCAAGTTCATGAAGAACCCGGCCCAGCTGCCGCCCAACAGGCCGCTCTGCAAGCCCTCGAAGAAGGACCCCTCGTTCAGCACCTACCCCCAGGGACAAAAGGTCGACGCCATTGAGTACCTGACGCAGCGCATCAAGACGCTCGAGGTCGAGATCAAGCAGGTCCGCCAGAGCGTCGACAAGCGCAGCTCCATGCCCTACGGCTTCGCCAGCTACTCCGACATCACCGAGGCCCACAACATCGCCTACGCCTGCCGCAAGAAGCACCCCCACGGCTCGACCATCAAGCTGGCCCCGCGGCCCAACGACATCATCTGGAACAACCTGCCGCTGTCGGCGTCCACGCGCCGCTGGAGGCGCGTCATCAACAACCTGTGGATCACCCTGCTCACCTTCATCTGGATCGGCCCCAACGCCATGATCGCCGTCTTCCTCGTCAACCTCAACAACCTGGGCCGCGTCTGGCGCGAGTTCCAGACCGAGCTCGTCGAGAACAAGACCTTCTGGGCCTTCGTCCAGGGCATCGCCGCGCCGGCCATCACCTCGCTCGTCTTCCTCGTGCTGCCCATCATCTTCCGTCGCCTGTCGATCAAGGCCGGCGACCAGACCAAGAGCGGTCGCGAGCGCCACGTCGTCGCCAAGCTGTACGCCTTCTTCGTCTTCAACAACCTGGTCGTCTTCTCCCTGTTCAGCGCCACCTGGACCTTCGTCGCCGGCGTCATCAACCGGACCGGCCACGGCGCCGACGCCTGGGACGCCATCCTCGAGGAGAACATCGCCGACACCCTGTTCCTCGCCCTCTGCACCGTCAGCCCCTTCTGGGTCAACTGGCTCCTCCAGCGCCAGCTCGGTGCCGCCATCGACCTGGCCCAGTTCTGGCCCCTGATCTACAGCTTCTTCGCCCGCAAGTTCTCGAGCCCCACGCCGCGCGACCTCATCGAGCTCACGGCGCCCCCGGCCTTCGACTACGCCCCCTACTACAACTACTTCCTCTACTACTCGACCATTGCTCTGTGCTTCGCCGGCATCCAGCCCATCACCCTGCCGGCCGTGGCCCTGTACTTCGCCATCGACGTCTGGCTGAAGCGCTACCTCCTGCTCTACGTCTTCGTCACCAAGACCGAGTCGGGCGGCATGTTCTGGCGCGTCGTCTTCAACCGCGTCATCTTCGCCACCATGCTCGCCGACCTCGTCTTCTTCCTGACCTGCTGGGTCCGTGGCGAGGGCGCCCACCACACCCACGCCCTCGCCATCGTGCCTCTGCCGTTCCTCATGCTGCTCTTCAAGTTCGTCGCCTCCCGCCAGTTCGACGACAAGATCCGCTACTACTCGACCCTCAACGTCGCCAAGCACCCCGAGAGCGGCCTCCAGAAGGAACAGCGTCTGCGCAGCGAGAGGCTCGCGTCGCGCTTCGGCCACCCGGCCCTCTACAAGCCCCTCATCACGCCCATGGTGCACCAGAAGGCCCAGGCGACGCTCCACATTGTGTACAAGGGCCGTCTGTCCGACGGGCGCGAGGCCGGCGGCATGGACGGCATGTCCGTCTCTGGCTACTCGGACACGTTTGCGCTGGACCCCATGAACGCCGGCAAGCCCGGCAAGCAGATGAACACCCACGTGCCCGGCTTCGAGTTCGTCTCGGACTCGCACATGGACTTCGAATTCTACAAGAACCGACCGGAATTCGCCGACGAGCACGGCCAAGGCGACCTCTTCGGCGCCGACGCCGACAGGATGAGGCCCGGCACCCCCGGTTCCCACGGCGGCGAGTCCGACTACTCGCGCCCCGGCACGCCCACGATGAACGCCATGGCCGGCGGCATGACGGGCTTCAACCGGCCCCTCCACCGCGCGCCGACCCACGAGTTCAACACGGCGGCAGCAGGCTACCACTCGCCCAACGGCGGCCGCGCCTCGCCCGGCCCTGGATTCCCGCAGGGCATGGGCTACGACCGCTCGCGCAGCCCGCTGTACGCCAACGGCAACGGCAGCAACACGGCACTCGTGCAGGACGCGGCGGGCATGGGCATGGGCATGAGCATGGGCGCGCCGGCGCCCAGCTACAGCAACAACAGCGTCGGCGGGGGCCGCGACCGCAGCGTCGACAGCTTCCGCATGGCGCCCACGCCGGGACCCAGCACCGGCGCGCTCGGCGGCGGACCGAGGGGGTATAGCAACCTCCCTCAGGCCGAGGCCGACCAGAGCCCTGGCGACGCGGACCCCAGCCAGTACGACTACTTCCGGGGCAACGCGCGCAGCCAGAGGCGGCCCGGCGAGGGGTGGTAGAGACGGCCGCGAGAGTGCATCGCTCGTCTCTATCTGTTTTTCCTTTTCTTTTTGTTTTCTTGGATCGCACAAAGCACTGGGCGGCGTTGGCAGGGTTTTTTTTTTTTTTTGCCGAGAGACTTGGGGTTTTGTTTCCCTCGCTCTCTTGTTCTCTTACACTGTACGGCACGGCTCCGCGTGGCTGTGGCCTGTTCATAATCCGGGCGGTAGACCTGTACAAAGCAAAGCTCATGATGGATGAAAAGCGCGGCACTATAGACTGGATCAAGTGTGAGGACGGTAGAGAGCATAAGATTTTAATCCACAGTGTAGAGTCATCTGCGGTGTGGGCGGGAAGCATTGTTCCAACTGGGATGCATGACTTGCGCGTGGGACCTGTGCAAGTTTTGGTGTTGTCGCTCTACCCGTTGACTTTGTGTTCACATTGCAGAAGACAGGATGCAGAGCCAACGCTGCTCGACCAGGCTATCTTTCTCAGGTCGGCATTCCGCCAATCACAATCTGACCAGCCGCAGAGTAGGCGTATCACTGGTTTCCAGTACGTCAATACGCAGGGGATGACTCCCAGCTCCCGGCAGCATGGTTCACAGGTTCAAGCATGAGCATCACCTCGGACGCCCAGTCGACAGCCGATGGCCACGTATCAGTACTCGGCCGTCGATGACAGGACGATCCGGCTCGTCACGCTCCGCCCCGGCACGCCGACCGACGCCCTCTGTCTCCACCTGCACGCGCACTCGCTCGACGACGCCGCCACGCTCCCGGCCTATGAAGCCCTCTCGTACGTCTGGGGTTCGCCCGCCGAGACGTTCCCCGTGACCGTCGACGACGGCGCGACGCTCACCGTGTCGCGCAACCTCCACGAGGCGCTGCTGCACCTGCGCGGCCCGGCGGCGCCGCGCACCATGTGGATCGACGCCCTCTGCATCAACCAGCAGGACCTCGGCGAGCGCGCCACGCAGGTGCAGCACATGGGGGCGCTCTACCGCGGGGCGGCGCGCGTCGTCGTGTGGTTGGGGCCCGAGGCCGACGACAGCGCGCGCGCGCTCGAGCTCGTGGCCTGGTACGCGGCGCACGTGGCCGTCGACTGGCGCAGCGGCACCGTGACGGCGACGCCGTCGGCGGCGCTCGACGCGAGCTGGTTCAGCCGCGACGTCGCGCTCGCCATGGGCGACCGCGGGCCGGGGCTCGTCCGCCTCGTGCTGCGGCCGTGGTTCCGCCGCGTGTGGATCCGGCAGGAGATCTTCCTCGCGCGGCCTGGCGCCGCCGTCGTCCAGTGCGGCGCCGCCGTCGTGCCGTGGAAGGCCCTCAAGGACGTCGCCTTCTGGCTCGGCACCAAGGAGGTCCACTACTACCCGGACGTCGTCGCTGATCTCGAGCGCAACGCGCCGGCCCTGTTCGCCATGGACCGCGTGCGCGCGCTCGGCGAGGAGGTCCCGCGCGGCCTGTTTGCCACGCTGAGCGCCGCCGTGCTGTCGAGCTGCACGGATCCCCGCGACCGCGTCTACGGCATGCTCAACATGCTGTCCGACGAGGACCGCCGCGCCTTCCCCATTGTCGCCGACTATACCCTCCCCATGGGCAACCTGTACCGCGGCCTCGCCCTCGTGTGGCTCGAGCGGCGCAAGAGCCTGGACTTTCTGACCTATGCCGGTCTGCACCACCCGCAGGCGCTGCACGACGGCAAGTTCCTGCTCACCTGGGTGCCCAACTGGACGGCGCGGTGTCCGGGCGTCAAGACGGCCCTGCCGAACGCTGGCGGGTTCGTGCCGTGCCGGGCCAGCCTCGTCGGCCGGGAGACGCTGCGAACCTGCGGCGTGAAAGTCGCGCGGCTGGCCAAAGTGGTCTGCGACAGCACAAAATCCAACACGCTGTTGGCCGAGTTCTCGGACCTCAGAGAGGCGTTCTGGGCCGTGCGCAGAGCCGAGACGGCGTATCAGGGGTACGATGACCTCCTCGAGGCCTTTACACGACTGTGGTTCGGCAACCAGTTCCGCGACAGGACGGTGCCGGCCGCGCGCGACACGGGGCACGACATGGCCTTTGACGAGGCGAGGGCGTTGATGCAGGCCACGTTTGACGAGGACAGGGCCACCAGCCGGACCATGAACGCTGTCGAGGCCCGCTGTCTGACCGTGTTTCGCAACCGCCAGCAGAGGGGCATGGTCTGTCTGACGGACGACGGCCATGTGGCGCGCGTGCCTGTGGCGGCACAGGTCGGGGACGTTTTCTGCGTGCTGCCCGGGTGCCCTTCGCTGCTTCTCCTGACGCCTGCGCCTACCGTTGGGGATGGTCGCGGCTTTGCCGAGGTGGGTGAGGCGTACGTGGATGGGTTCATGAACGGCGAGGGCATCTTTGGGCCGCTGCCTACGGGGTGGACGGCCGTGTGGAGGGACAGTCCTGACGCGAGTGAGGTGGTGCCTGCTTTTCTGCAAGACGGCGAGTCGGTTCCTACGTGGGATGATCCACGGTTGTTCGCGCGAGGGTTCTTGAGTGAGAAGATGAAGGAGAGCGCGACTTGGAAGGAGGCGCTAGAGCGGCGGATGACACTGACGGCGGACGTGTTGAGCAGTAAAGGAGTGCCGCTGGTGGATATTGACTTGGTGTAGCATTTGCTGGACTTGTATGTATGCTCTCGAAGAGATGACAGTGGAAGTGCCGAACCAAAAGACAAGAAAACAAGCGTTCTATGAAATCATCAGCAGGCTGAAGGCTCGAAATAGATATGGATGCACCGACCTATAAGTAAAAAGGTCATACAAACCTAATCTTCCCTGCCAAGGTCATGCCCAAGGTGCCATTCCTTAGATTCGCAACCTTTGTGGCGATAGCAAGCAGATGATAAATTCTGTCAGTCGTATTAAACATTATTCATGGCACTAGCCGGTATCCATCCCCCCCGATACCTACAATCCCAATGTGCCCTCCTCAGCAAGCCTCCTCGACCACTCGGCAAGATCGCTCACTACGCCCTCGACGAGCTCGGCACTCACAGTCTTCTCCTGCCACGTCATGGTCCCCGAAATCTCTCCGCCCACGACCCCCGCGAGGTTCAGCGTCATCGCCGGCCCCGACATGAGCGCCGACTGCGCGAACACGGCCCGCGTGATGCCCCACCCGTTGTCACCCACGGCCTTGAGAGCACCTAGGTTGCTGACCTCCCACGTCCAGTCGTGGGGCTTGCCGTCGGCTTGGCGCAGGTAGGCATGCCAGTCGCCGACCCATTTTAGCAGGCCCGTAACGTCGTCGCGGGGCAAGGATGCAATCTTGTCGTGGAAGGAGGTGGCAATGGCCGACGCAGCTTGCCAGACGAGCGAGTCGAGGTCGGAGCCGTGGCGGGCGCGGAACTGCGAAGTCATGGCAGCCGTATCAGGGTGGATGAGAGAGGTGACGAGGACGGCCATTTGCGAGGACGTGTCGAGGACGGCGGGATCGACGAGGCGCCGCGCGCTGATGGAAGAGCCGTGGACGAAGTTGGGGGCCGTAGTGGCGGGCAGGCGGCGGGCAAAGGAGAGGAGGGCCAGGGCGTGGTAGAGCGGTGTCAGAGTCGTCGCGTTGGCGCGGGCGGCGGCGAGGAGGGCCGAGGATGTCGCGTCGGGCAGGGTGAAGAGGCAAACGTTGGTCTGAAAGGAATTGGCCAGATTGACGTGATTGCCGGTCCAGGGGACGGGGTTCGGCTTTGCTTTGAGGAAGTCGGGACCGAAGGCTTTCCAGAGGGTTCGCAGGAAAAAGGGCCAGCTGATGGAGAATTTGATGAGCTCTTCCTGGGGCGGCGGCAGGACAGCAGGTTCGGAGAGGGTGAGAAGGCCGGCTGAGGATAGAGAAGGAACGGGTGCCGGCTTGGAAAGAGCTTCAAGGAGCTGTTTGTGGAAGATGGCGGAGCTGGTACCGTCGCCAATGGCGTGATGAAAGGTGTACACAATGTCGAGGGCAGTGAGATGCCCATCACGGGCATTCAGAGGTACGACGGTGACCTTCCATGGCGGGCGCGTTTCGAGGTCAGGCCAGCGGGTGCCCAACTGCACGGCAAGCTGCTTTTCGAGCACGGCATCGGCCGCAGCCACCTCAATCGGTTCGAGCCATCGAATCTGGGCGGAGAGATCGATGACAGCGACGTGAACAAAATTCGGCTGCTTCGAGTCTTCGCCGGTGATGCCGACACGCATAAACGGCTGCTTCAAGACAACTTGGGCCACGGCTTGCTCAATGGCGGGACGCAGAGCCTTGGTGTTGCCAAGTTCGGAAGGCACATGATAGCGACAGGTGGTCGACACAGCAAAGTAGATGCCCAATGAATGTCTCGAGGTGGAATACTGTTCCCTGTTTGTGTCAGGGGTGGGAAGGGGGAAGGGCCTCGTTGTGAAGAGACTCACAGCTGGCCACACGGCCTTACTACAATCTGACCGGCCATTATGGGTTGCTTGGAGCAGAGCGAGGTTCCAGGGAAACAAGCAAGTCAGTCGCTTGCGCAAGCGGCAGAGAAATGCGTAGGGCTGAGCGCGTGGTCGGGGGTTCTTAACAGTCCGCCAAACCAAAGCCTCAGCCACGACGTTGACGCAGGTCCAGGTCCCAGATCCCAGATCCCAGACCAGAGACCTTGCACGCACGGGAATCGGACAAGGGGCATGCCGACGGGATGCTGGCGACATGTGGGGCCCATGAGAGACTGGGCTCCGAGAACGCCGGACGGGTGATCATGACTAGACAAAGAATGTGGTCGCTGTTGGTGTTGAATGCAACAATCGAGTTTGTATTGTTCTTGGAGCTGGATACGATTGTTTCTGGTGTTCAAGTGCATTGGATTGGAGGCAGTTGCCATTGGCCTATGATCAAGCAGGACAGGCATGCACAGCACCATTCGCGCCTGCTTCCAGGTACGACGCAGCTTGTGCAACGTGCCTGCCTGCTAACCAAGTTGCCTACCTAGGTAGGTAAGCTTGCTAGGTAAGTACCTTGGGTAGGTACCTATGTACTGTGCTCAGGTACATTGTCTTAATGGCCCAGGCACTGTACCTACCTAAGGTGCCTTGCCTAGGCACGTGGGTACGTACCTGGGCAAGGCCTGTTGCAATAACGCTAACCTGACGGAGCCGAGACGGACCCTGCCATCAACAACGGTGGATCCCCATCTGGCGGCCCGTGCTCCTCCTCGACGCGCTTCATCTCCTGAGCGATGCTGCCCTTTCTTTTTTTGGCGAGCATCCAAACAGTGGCCATATCCCTTTCTGGCCACGACTCTGTTCTGTGACCGGAACCGTGTCGGCGAACATTCTTCTCCTCGTGCTCAACTGGAGATACAGTTTACTTTCTCTCTCTTTGGACCCCGCGATCCTGTCATGACGCGACTTGTCTCGAGACACCCAGGTATCATGCACCTACCCACACTCTGATCACCGCTGCCACCCACCAAACGCACACCGACTCTTGCTCGACATTGCCTCGAATCGGCACCACCACCCATCCCCCCAAGAGCTCCACCGACATGGACACACGACAGCATGAGACTGGCCCTTTGGCTACACGTACCAATGGACGCAGCTCTTTACCTCTCGTCATCAACAAAGGCGGCCGGAAGCCGCTCTTCCAGAAGCCCTCCCGAGAGAGTCTTGGTGGGGTCCCCTACGCCAACGACACGAGACTCGGCATGGCCAGAAATGCATATTCCGATGGCCACGCCCTCGCCGTCGGCTCCATGATCCCCCGCCCCGGCTCGGTCTCTCCCTCACCATCCATCGCCTCGAACAACAGCGCCGACAGTGCATCGCGCATACCCCGACCAAGCTCCGCTGCTGGCGTCTTCTCCAAGGCGAGGGGGTCCATGTCCATTGCTGACGCCTACAAAATGGCCGAGGCCGAAGAACACCGCTTCGCATCGGCGCCGCGGACTCGACGCCTGTCGCCCCTGCCCATCGACGGCTCCCCGAGCCCTGCGCCTCGACCCCGCCACTCCCTGCCGGCCTCGGACGACGGCCGTCTGCGCAGGATGCTGAGCAAGGGGCCCCTCGATATCAAGAACGCACGCCCGCGACACGCCGACAGCGCCATCTCTGAAGACGAGGGCGGGCACTCGGCCGACAGCACCTCGAGCACTGGCAGTTTCGAACGCCGACTGAGCGCCTACGCCCAACAGCAGCAGCAGCAGCAGCGGCACTCGTCCATCTCGCCGAGTCGTCGGTCTAGCCTCTTCGGCAACTCGAGGATAGGACCCAAGATTGCCGAGACGGGCCAGACGCTGGCGAAGAAGACGAGCACCGGCAGCCTCAGCGGTACGAGCCCTCGACCAGCGGCATTTGCCAAGGGACACGTGCCCAAGGGCTGGGTGACGCATCTCTTGACCCGCGAGGACCAGAAAGCCGCTGCCGTGAAAGAAGGGAAAACCTTCAAAGAGGATTCCGCCGACATACCCCTCCCCTCGGTCGAGGTTGAGGGCGACAAGCCCCAGGAACCCACACCGCCTTCTTCCCGACCCACATCTGCCATTGTCCCAAAGCTGGAGGGGCGTTCTCCCAACAAAGACTTTGCTTGGCAGATCGAGGACGACTTCACGGCCGGCGACCTGCAATTCTCGGACAGCCCGCGAATGAATCTGGACACTCTTACGGGGGATGTCGCCTCGCGCATGTTCGCCAATGATGCAGCCTTTGAGCGGAACCAAGACGTGACTATAAATACCAAGCTCGACGACATCCGACAGCGCGAGCGCGAGGTCGAAGAGGCCTTTGCCGGACGGGAGGACGACCTGCCGAAGAACACCAAGCTAGACGAGATCAGAGAGCGCGAGAAGGCGTTCACGTCGAAGAAGGCTCTCGCTGCGAGTCGCCTGGATGACATACGCGAGTTCAACATGTCGAGATCACTCTCGCCCGAAGCGGCGCCCCGTCCCAACCGCCAGTCTGTCCAGGAACCCTCGAGCAATAAGAGCCCGACCCACAGGCGCACCTTGTCCAAGGACGACGGCGAGCGTGTTCCCAACACACCTGTGACGGTATACCGCAAGCCAAACGAACATGAGGAGGCCAAGACGAAGAACGCTGAGCCGGCACCTGTGGTTCAGGAGGCGCCACAGCAAGTTGATGAACCGGAAACCTCGAGACCAGGTCTCGGTCACACGCGCTCGGATTCCCGGGATCTTCTGAGAAGACTGGCACGGGCAGCCAGTACCAGTCCAGCACCAGAAGCTCGTACAGAAGCCGGAGTAGAAGCTCATACTGAAGCTGCAGTGGAAGCTCGTATAGAGAAGCTGAAGCAGCAAGATCTCGGTTCAAGGCCAAATGACAAGATATCTGCGGAGCCTCCAGTTCACCAGGCCTCTCATATTAAACAGATCTCCAATACTGCTGTCGCGCAATCAGCACCCTTTGCAAAGGAGGCAGAGGAGACAGTATCGAGAACAAAGCTAACCGAAACGACGAACGAGTCCCGGAGTAAGGCCGCGCATTCTCGTCACTCTAGCCTGGACGTCAGGAAGTCCCTCGCTTTCGATAGAGAAGCTGAAGAAGCGCACAGCCGCAACGCCTCGCGCTCGCGACGAAACAGCGCCGACTCCAAGAAAGCTCCTACGTCAGAAGGCCAAGACTCGGATAAGGCGAAGCCGTCGGTCAACTTTCTCGGGATCCGGCGAAACCGCTCCATCGACTCTAATAAGGGAAAGAGAACGAGCGTGGCCCTGTCTGACAATGACCCCACGGATCGAATCGAAGGCGAGATGAACCTGTTTGCGCCAACGGATAACCAGTCGGAGCGCGGTTCCGTCCGGGCCCCGTCGATTGAACCGTCCAGCGAGGAGGACTCCGACGATGACCTGGTTGAGGAGACGCCACGACCTCTGCGACGAGACCCCTTGTCCATGCCGACGCCAAGGATCACGGGCGCATACGTCGAGACGCCTGCGCCGTTCAAAGTGGAAGAGAAGGAGACGGAAAAGGTTTCGGACCTCCTCAAAGAAATCCCCGAAATCACAGGCAACAAAGATAGAGCCCCTTCCCATCGAAAGTCCTCCGCTTCTTCGGCAGAGGCACCCAGGTCCAGGTCCAGGTCGAAGTCTTCTGGAAGTGTCCACGACACGCACGAACAAGCGCTCGACTACCCAACGTCGACGACGTCAACAATCCGTCAGAGAGCGCGGTCGCTGCCTAAGAATCGCCGCCCGCTGATAAACTCAGTGAAGCCGCCGACGGTCAAGGACGATCTGCGCGACATTCAGCGTACATACTCTCTTGAGGACTCAACACTCGACGATTTCGAAGAACTCTTTAAACTTGGCAGGCTTGATAACGCACCCTCTCCCGAGATTGAATCCATCCTCAACGAGCTGTCAAGTCAGCGTGAGGAGCTCGCCAACAAACCAGTCATCAACGAGGCGGATCACAGCGAGCTGGAGCGCTACGACCGAATCACCAAGTCCCTCAAGAACGGGCTCCAGAACATTCATGCCGCCAAGCAAGGCATCGAACGTTTGGAGGACAATCTCGCCCACACTGACGTCCTCGATACCAAGAAGGAAGAGCATGAAGTGGACATCAAACCTTCTGCCCTGGCCTTGGCCGACTTCAAGGAGCAACGCTCGGGGGACAAGCCGTCTGACAAGCCGTCCACCAAGGTCGTTCACAGTCATCAGCACTTGGACCACAGCGACACTTGTCCTGATTGTCTCTCCCATTCTATTCCTCGTGCCACAGTCTCCTACGTCCACTTTCCCTTACCCCGCCTCTACCAAACCAACCCCTTCCGCCTCAGCCTCCTTGGTCTTCTTGTCACTCTCTTCTCGGTCTGGTATGCCGCCGAAACAGCAACATGCGCTCGTTACTGCCGTCCCGAATTCTGCTCTACCACACCTTGCATCTACGACGTCAACGACCCAACTTGGGGTACCGCCATTCCAGTCAAGCTCGACGCCGCCCTCACCAACGGCCGCGGCCGCCAGCTTTGCGCCCATCTTGCCGAGGAGGCTTCTGACGCGTATCTCGACGCGTGGGACTGGATCAACGGTGTCGACATTCGTCATGTCAAGATGACGTCCCTCGACGCCTACGCGAGGATACAACACAGACGCCGTCTGCACAAACGCGGTCTTCTCAAAGCGTCCGTCGTGTCGCCGCAGCTGGAGCCCAAGTTAAGCATGTGGCACCAGACGCGGCTGGCTCTGGAGCGGGAGCGCGAGATGAGCGAGGCGGGCTACGTCGAGGAAGAGGAGATGGTCGGGGATGACGAGAGGCTTTACTAGCCCAGGCGGATGAGCGGAATCATTCAACGCCTTTTTCTTCTTGCACACTACATTCTTGCCAGCGTTTGGCATGACGAAGAAGCATGCATGCTTTTTTCTCTTTCTCTTCCCTGTACATTCTTCTCGGTTTACCCGCTGAAGGGCTCCAACATGACGACTTTTCATTTTCCTTACATGGGTGGCATGGCGAGCCGCCTCACTTGACGCAGGGGCAGAAGGCCCAGTATCAAGATGGACGGAGGGAGTGCTGTGGAGCATCAAAAATTCTCATCGCATTGCGAAGCAGGCGTGGCGTTTACTTGTTTGATAAAGGACAGAGCACGGCTAGGGTGGGATTTGCACCGGGAATGAGGTAGACAAACTAATTGAATTCGACTGCTCGTTGCTTGCAAATGGTCGTCAATCGTAAAGTATTCGGGCTGCCAAGGTTCCAGTGTGCATGAAGCCAGCCGACTTTGGGCCCCTTGGGTGTACTGGGGACTCTTCGCCGTCATCATCGGCCCCGGAGATGTTCACTTCCCCCGAACAATGGTCACCGTATGCTCAACCGCGGCTCAGGAGCGTCGTCACTGCGTCTCAAGACAGTGGTTCTGCCGCTTCGTCTGCAAATCAGTTTTGCCGTGGTCGCGGACTTTCAGCCCCGGCCGATGCCAGCGTTATATCATCCCCAATCGGTATGCCCATCGCTTCCCCAATTTGCTTAAACAAGGCTTCTTCGTTCGTATCAACCCCTTCAGACCCCTGCATCGGCTCATTCACGGATGATGGGACGGGAGGAACCTGCCGTGGCGGGGGCAGAGAGGGCGGCGCCGCGCCGGTGTTCAATACGGGCGCTATGCTCATCGCCTCGGGCCGGTCGTCCGGCGGCGGACCGTCGCCGGCATCAGTCGGCCGTGGAAGGAGTGAGAATTCGTCCGGTTCAAGGTTGCGCAAGTGGTCGTCGAAGTCGAGGAATGAATCGCTCTCACTCCAGCCGTCGGAAGACAGGTACGATCCAAACAGGTTTGTGTTGGCGGGCGCATCGCTGGGCGCATCCGTCATTGTGCGGGCGATTCGGTTGCCGCTTGCTATAACGAGGATGTCAGCCTTCATGGAAAGATACGTCCTCAAGGACTCTCTGGTCGCGAATGCCGATGGTCTATCTCCGCTTTAGGAACTTACGTCGGGGTGTGTCACCCATCAGAGGTGTCTGCGCAGAACCCATGCTCAGCCCTGTGGAATATGTGGTTGAGAGATCAGGTACGCTTCGGGTTGGTGCTGAGCTCTCAAGCACAAACACATCAGACGCCCCGGTATATATTTCGCGTCGCAGTCTGCGTTGCTCCCCCAGGCGGGTGTTCGCCTCTCTTGTTCCAAAATCCTGAGGCTCATCTCTGCGCTTCCCTGGTTCATCAACATAGCTGGAGTGTTGCTCAGAAGAAGGGGCTGAGGTCTTCGCCTCCTGCAGGCCTCCTCGGGCATGGTCGAGGCACAGGCCATTGGCGTCATTATTATCAGCCTTTCCATTCAAGCACACAGGCATAGCGCAGCAGTGTGTCAGACAGTATCCGCCAACGTGTCGGGCGACAGGTGCGAAGCATTCTGGAAGAAGGCACTTGTGGTAAATGCAGAATGGGCTTCTTAGAGTCTGGATACCACAGCCCTCTTTGGCGCATATAGCTATTGGCCGTGAATCATGCCACACTGTTGTTTGGCTGGGCGAGACAAGCGTCTCGTCCTCTTGCTCAGGAAGGTATGCTTGCTGTGGGTCGTATGGCAGCCCATGTTGTAATGAGGGGGGTGTTTCTAGCTTTCTCGTGTCTCGGCCATAGCCTTCGAAAGGAGAAAATGTGATCTCATCATCCTCGGAGGGGAACACTGCAGGGGCAATTATTGCACCAGGCCTCTCACCTTGATTGAAGCCTCTAATGCTGCCGGCTGAGTCTCTGCGGCCACTGGTCTTAGAACGGCCGTACTCCCACCCGTGGGACTTTTCCATATGTTGCTTGCAGTTGAACTCGCGTTTGGACTTGTAGGGGCAGGGTGGGAATTGGCACCGGTAGATAGGAGGCGTCAGTTTATGCTTGTCGTTAACGTGGCGGCTCAGTTCCTTCTCTGTGGCCCAGCCGTCCTTGTGGTACTTGCAACCCGAATCGGGGCACTTCCAAGGACGGGCTTGAGTCTCCTCTCTAGGGGAGTCCATGAGCTGCGACGGTCCGCTCTCCTTATCGCCGTGTACACGGCGTAAGTGGTCTTGCAGGTTCCATGCGCGAGGGAACCCATTCCCAACGAGGGAGCGATCGCAGCCCTCGTAGGAACACCGGAAGGGCCTAGCACCAACATTATGCTTATTGTGCACTACGCTCTCGTGTCTCAAAAGAGACACTCGTGAGGAGAAGCGAAGCACCTCGCAGCTTGGGTCCTTGCATCGGTAAGGCTTTAAGTGGGCATCGATATATTTGCTAATGGTACATATGTGGATTAGTATTGGAAACACTTTGGGACGGAGGAACATGACTCACTCGTAGTTCACCTTGTACAAGGTTGGCTCGTGATCGCATGACGCCTGACCTTCCCAGGGGCAGTGATATGACCCGTCGGCCTGGAGAGTACCATTTCTGTAGAGAATGTGGTCTTTGATGCTTTCTCCATCATGCCATGTTTCCGTGACGGAAAGAAGATTTGTGATACTGTCAATGACCTGCTCTGACTGGGTTGGAGAGACCCAAAGAGATCCGAGGTTAGATTCAGTTTGTTCCGGATTATCGTCCTTGCGTTGGGGGCGCTGATGGTGTGCGTTGATCAAATCTGCCGTGGGTAGGGGATGTGGCACTTCCGGTACCAACATGCGCCGTTGCTCCAAATCTTGACTCAACAGGCGGGTTTCTTCAATGAGCAGATTACCATCGTCACTATGCGATGCCCGAATGTGCCTGAGGAGCTCACCCCGTGTCTTGAACCCATCTGCTCCCTGACGATGTACACACAATCGGCAAGAGAAATTCGGATTACCTGTTGCGGCATGAGCTTGGCGCGATCTCTCAGACGCCCCCACCAACGGTGTTTCCCTCTCAAGTTGCTGTCCATGAGAACTCTGGTGTCTTTGATTGAAGGCTTCTGTTCCGGTGTATGCATCAGTCGTGCTAGAGCCACCTATTCCGTGGGCAGCGGGAGGTTCTTGTCCAAAGGCTTGCGGCATGGATGCATTGTCCGACTTAAATTCTTCGTTTGCGAGCTTCGCTGCTGTAGATCGATTTTGAGATTTCGACATTGATGCAACAGCTTCCAATGTTTCTCTTGCCTTGCCGCGAATGTCTATAGTGTCGATCCAGTCTTCCAAGGCCAGTTTGAGTTGCGCGCCTTCGTCAGCATCGTGCGCCTGAGCTTGCAATCCCTTCTTAGAAGCACCTTCTCTAAAGTGAAATTGATGGAGGTGGTTGAGGGCTCCGCTGAACCATCGCCATTTCCTACCATTTCGACAATCTGTACAGGTTGCCAAGGGTACAACAGGCTCGACGGTGGTTTGGAGGCCGCCACTGGCTGGGTCACGACAAACAAACCTCAAGAACCGTCTTGAGTGGTGAGTCTCAGGAAGATCGTGCCGGCCAACCATGCTCTCATCTTCTTGGTCAAATGGAGTTGACTTATCCCCTTTTTCAGCACCGTCAGGACTCCTTCTTCTCGTGATATCTGGGACTTGACCGAAGGACTCTCCCCGGGTTTCCAAAGTACCATCTTTATGCACTGTTCTTCTTCTGGTCGGGGGTTCAGCAACTGAGTCGCTGTCAGTAGACCCCTCTTCGGTATGGGACGAGTCCTCCTCAGACTCGGCCAAGGGGGGAAGAGCTGCCAGAGAAATCTCTTCTAAGTGTGCGGCCAGATGAGCGATGACTTTGAGCTTGTCCTCTGGCATCTTCTCGTGGCAGAGGGGGCAGTTGATGGACTCCGAGGATACCTCAAAGTCGTGATGTTGGGCAAGGTGGTTCACCCATTCCCGGCGATTGGGAAAAGGCTTGTCTCCATACGCACAAGACATGTCGTGGCAGACCCAGGGTTTCAAATCCAGGTACAGGTGCTTCCTGTGTCATGATAAGCATTGAATCTGCAGATGTTTCCCGGCACAAGGTGGCAGCATACTTCCAAGCAGAGTTGCTCCTAATAGAGACCGTCCGGTTACAGGCCATGCACTCGAAAAAAATGCCGAGTTTCGCTCCGGCTGGCAGAGGGGGAATGCGGACAGAATGGCTTTCGTTCTGGCGATAGGACATTGTCGTTTCGGCATAAGCGCTCGCCGTCCGGACCGAAGAGCCTAAGCCTGAATCGTTGAACTTCGTACTGCCTTCTGTGCGACTGACTTGGTCAACTTCGACAACACTGGAGGCCGCACATTGTTCAGGCTCCTGCTCAGTCAAGACATTCCGTCCTCGCTCGATCTGTGTCCTTTGAAATCGCTTAAGGTTAGCCCGTGCGAGCCTGTCCACGAGCTCGCCATGTGCCTGGGGGAACCGATACGCAATCCGATCGGAGTACAGCTGGTGGGGGCTCCAGGATATCTCAACCGATGGATAGACGTGCTCCTCTGGTTGAATTTGATCTGCTGCAGGCGCCTTAACGAGGGGGTCAAGGTCGAGGAGGCAACGGACCGCGTTGGCAATGTCTTCCGTTGCATCGTCGAGCCCGTTCATTTCCTCTCCAGATGAAAAACAACTGCTGCTACTGCTGCTGTCATCATTTGCATCGGGCGAGGCCCGATTGCGACGGCGTCGATCCTCCGACAACGCCGCTGAGGCGTCCGCAGTCGCAGCTCTCAGAGAAGAAACGTCTACGCAAGCATCGTCTCCCAATCCGAGCCTTGGTATGAGTTCTGCTCTTGATCAGTAGAGCCAGATCAGCAGGCCGACTGTCTACCACATACCCTCTGAAACAGCCTTGCCAATGCTCACCAACAACTCAGAGATCGATCGTCGCAACGACCGTGACTTGGCAAGGGCATCGTCGAGCTCACCCTCGCGCACACCATACCCTGCCGCCCATAGCGTAAGAGAACCACAACTCTTGTCCAGGCGATGGGACAGAGATCGCGGAAGGTCCTTGCGCGATTTCACCCGTCGAAGGACGCTCCTGAATGCTCTTACAACCTCGATGCAAAGCCGGCTCGTCACGCTCTTGGAATCTGAGAAGGCGGTGCTGATGTCCCATTCGTCGACGCGCGAGAGGTCAAGGTTCTCCTTCTGTCGTGACAGAGGTTTGGCATGTCGTGTTTTCGCCTCATGCGGAGGCATGGTTCTCGTCTGCAATACCGCCGCCGAACGAAATTTTGTGGTTGGGAAGTGCTAAGATCTGAGTAGACATCGCAAGGCTGCTGAAGCGACCTTCATTCAGAGTGCCTGGAAGGAGAAGCGCCCAACCGTCAGCGACCTTGAGGCAGTGCCGCGAATGATGCTGGCAAATCACAGGTCATCTCTCGATGCAGAATGGATGACCTGCAGCTGTACGCGCAACCAGCCCGAGCAGGGGTGATTCGGGCTGTGTGCTGCACTGCTGCGCAGGGGCTGTGAATGAGGGCCTCCTACAGGGGCCGGCTAGGCACAGCCTTGACAGCCCTGGAGATGATCATATTCGCGGTCTACCCACCAGCTCTGTTGTCGTGTATATGATCTCTCTAAGCTGCCGCGAAAGCTGAAAAGACCGACTGAGTCGACTGATTAGAAGTGCGACAGTATGGCCGAATTGGCACTCGGGATTGTACCACTCGTGGGCCTCGTCATCACTTCATACAAGGCTGTCGCGATAAACCTGAAGACATACCGACATTATTCGAAGAAGATCAAACGATTTCAGGTCGCGCTTTCAGTTCAACGCAGTGTCTTTGAGAATGAGTGCCACTTGTTGCTCCGACTCGTCCTGCCAAATGATGATGCGATTGACAAGATGATGGCTGATCCTGGCCACGAAAGATGGACTGATCCTGGCCTCGACGACGCGATCGCCCGATGGTTGGGCAAAAATCTAGAAGCATACAAAGGAAGCGTGGAAGCCTGCCATGAGGCGCTGTGCGAGCTCGAAGAGCAGCTGCGAGGCTTTGACGTAGTCCATGGGCTACAGCAGAAGGTCAGTCTGTGGCATGCCCCTCTCCTGTACTTCGCCATCTAAAAGTCATTTCACAGGGAGAACGTATGAAAGATACGCTCCGGAGACTCCGTAGGGTCCAAGACGGTGTCAAAGTGGTGATTAATGAGAAAAATTACATTTCAGCCCTCGACGAGTTAAAGCAATCCACAGAGGGCCTCACAGCTATGAGGGAGCAGATCGCTGAGCTCGACAAACTCAAGACAGCCATCCAGATCAAAACCAAGTGTCCTCCAGCAGGTGAATGGGCGAGGCTATTGAGGATACGGCGAGCCTCAAAAGCTCTCCACGATGCACTGGCTGGAGCCTGGAATTGCAGCCAGGAGGGACATATGAGGCATCTCGTCAAACTTTTCATCGAGACAGACCTGGTCGATGACGAAATTCAGATGGACATCGCCATTGTCTGCCACACGCAAGTCAGGAATACTCTATATGCGACATTGGTCGAGCTCGAAGTACGCTCCCAAAACCTCGAATGGATCGAATCGCCCCAAATCCCGGCCATGATGCCCCCCGCCGATGGTGAGGTACAACGACCTTCGAAACAACTCAAAACCGTCAAGGTCACTGAGACAACTGTCACATCATCGTCTCCTTGCCTCGGGTCACCCAAAGGAGCTTTTCGTCGGTCTAAGAAAGCCACCTGTCGAAGCTCGTGTGATCTTCGTGCCTCCAAAGACGTCTGCATGGAGTTGACCAGCAAATCACCGCCTGCATCAGGCCAAGACTCTTCAGGATGCCTCGGCCATCTTGACATCGAGTCAGAGGCGGGGTACCGCCATTCGTTTTACCCAGGATTTCAGCAGTCCATCTGTAGGAAAGCGAATCGGGACCCAGTCCCGATAAGCCAGGTATTTGAACCAACGGCCGCTGAGTATGTGACCATGTTGGATCGCCTCAAACTCGCTCGGTCTCTTGTCTCAGCCGTCCTCAAGTTTCACTCAACTCCGTGGCTGCGCGACATGTGGCAATTGCAAGATCTCTCTATCTTTCCGACTGATAACGATGATCTGGCAAGGTCGTTGAACACACTTCATGTCGGTGTGGGGTTTGCTCAGGGACACGCCCAGCGACAAGCAGCTGAGTCGATGGAAGGCGTGCTATGTCCAGAAGACCCCGCCGCAGGCCAAGTTGGAGAGTACGAAAGGCTTCTCTGCGGTATTGACAACATGGCACTACATAGCCTTGGTGTCGCCTTGCTGCAGATCGATCGCTGGGTGAGGCTAGACGTCGAGACGCTGGAAGATATCGTCAAAATCCGCAAACTGGCCAGTGGGCGCTTCGCTTTGGGGCCACAATACGGCGAAATCACCCGGAAGTGTCTGCGGTGTGATTTTGGATACGGTGACGATCTTTCAAAACCGCGGTTGCAAGAGGCAGTTTATGGGAGCCTGGTCGGCGTTTTGGAAAAGATGATCTCGTCCTTGGACTTGAATGAGAATGTAGATGAATCATGATTTTTTGTCTGCTGATACCACTATTCATTTCAAGATCATTTATATTTACCTTTGAACCGTGAAAGACCTCCCTCCGCGATTGTCTGATACCTGCTCATGATCAAGGTTTCGAACCTGCCGCTCTTCTTGACCACGAGCCACATCTGTCAACAATGGGTCGTGAGACTCGGCAGGCGTAGGCTCCGGGAATAGATTGCTTTCGGTGGCAATTCGGATCCGGTGGTTGTCTGCGTGGCTGACCCGGATAGCCATGTTGGCCCTTTTAGACTTATAGTGACCTGCTTCGCCAATGGATACGTCAGGCGCATATGTTATAAAGTGGTTCGACAACTTTGGTTCACCTGTGATCGTCTAGCGACAGCGTGTCATTGTAGGTGCGAACTCGAGCTTTCAACCGGCCAGGCTATTCGCACTGCATCGTGGAGGGTACGCACCCCGCTCGGTACCGACTGCAAGCTCCATTGTCGGAGTGCAGATGCGCTGGCGGTGAAATGGACATAGTATCTGTGGCCAAAACAAAATCTTTCCCAGCGGAACATTTGGTAGGCTTCCGACGCCACCGTCCCATCCTTTAAGGCCATCAGCTGGGCCTACACCTTGAATGATTTTTCCAGTGAGCAGGCTGGCTCAGAGTTGACGACATTGACGCGATGTCACGATAATTTGGAGGCGTCTAACCGCATACACGGTCGATTTATCTCTCCCATCTAGTGCTTGACGAACCGGAAGCTTCCCATCTGTTATTGTTACCTTTTCTGCGTAGCATTACGCTGCTTAAAGACCCTGGGCAAGTTGCGGCTGAAGCGCCCATGGTAGGCTGAGGGTCCAACGTTGCAAATATCCGCTGTCCGGACCGGTGGCCAACATTCGGCTGCAACACATGATGTTTTCGTGGGTTTGTTGCCAGAATGGGATCTGTCCGCTTCGGAAGCAACCTCGTCTCCCGAAAGTAGTTGCTCAGGGCGGAGGCAGCTCTGGTACAACCGTGCCTAGAACGAAAGATACCGTTACCTGGCTGACTTTGGCATGGTAGCGTGAGGGGATCGTGAGTGCCACAGTCTGGATAATGACATTTCAATCTAAATGGCTCCTATGTTTGATTTCTTGCTACCTCTATCAGACTCTCTTGGCAACCAAAGAAGCGCCAACATTTGGGGTCTCGATCAGGCGAAAGAGCTTATGCTAACGGCACACTGAGAGCTATGAAGGCTGAGGACGAAGCTATATAAATTGAGGAACCAGCTCCATCTTTCTGAATGGTATTCAGGCTTCCAGGCTCTCGCCATTTCAAAGTCAAGCATCCGCCATGCGTGTTTTCTCGCTGGCCCTGGTCGGCCTTGCGGCCTTTGGCAGTGCCGCCCCGACTCGGGTTGAGCCCCAGGCGGTGGAGGCCAGGCAATACGGACTCGGCCCTCCGACGGTGACGTTGATTCCCGGCAAACCATCCCTTCCGATATTCTGGCCGGCGCCTTCGACACCTACCACCATCCTCAAGCCGGGTAAGAGAGAAGAGTCTGCCCCGATTAAAAAAGCCCCGGAGAGGCGCACCGAGGACATCGAGCTCAAGGCTCTTCATGATGCCTACTACGTGCTCCTGAAGCCCTACGACAAGGACAATCACCCTTCCTTCGGCGTATACCTCATTCTTCTCCATTTTGCCGACATTCTCTCCTCGAAGGGTATCACCGTTGATACATTTATCCTAGGCAAAGCCAAGACCACCTTTGGCATCTCATCAAAGCGGCAGGTCTTCACAATCGGTGGATGCCGTCCTCAGGATGTTATCGGTCTGCGAGCCACCCTGACAAGCCTGCTCATCATCTACGGCCCTCAACCCCCGTACGAGATCTGGAACCTCGAGCAAGCCATCATCGCTGCCCTCATTGCCTGCGGTGAGAAGGTTGAAGCTGGGCCCATCGTTCCCGAGGTGCCCGTCCCAGGCGGCCCGATCAAGCCTGAAGTTCCGGTGCCCGGTGGTCCTATTGTACCCGAGAATCCTGTGCCTGGCGGGCCTCTTGTGCCTGAGCAGCCGGTGCCTGGTGGTCCCATCAAGCCCAGTGACTGAGCAGGATCAGAGGAGCTGGAGTGAGGTGAGACAGGGAGAGATGTTGTCGAGAGACTGAGGAGAACATGGACGAGATTTTCTTTGTTTTCGATTCTTTTCTTTCCTTTCATCCAGTTTCCTTTCATACTCAAAATCAAAAGGCTTGATTGACTTGTGAACTGAGGCCCCTTCCTCGTGATGACCTGCAACCTGGATGCCTACAGCCAGCCTCCATAGCCCGGTCAACCTTTTGAGGTTTTGCCCATGGTCTGTGACTAGATGCGGTCAGCCACATGCATGTTCTCGAGCGCCCTGACGCCCTTGGGCGATACTTCTCTCGTAGTTCATCTCATTAGATACGCTTTGACTTCATGTGGCCGACGACGAGGACCCGTATTGGGTTTCTGCCACCACAAGTCGGACCTGGGTCATACAGTTCCCAGGCTGCTCAGCCGGAAGTCGTAGATCAGCAGTGAATTTCGCAGAGTCAGCCTCCAAACCTTTCAGAGGGGCAGCTCAAGTTCCCAAGGATTCAAACTACCACGCCAGCCGACCTCCTGTCCAAACATCGATTCATTTCCTGATGGTCGCTGCCAGCCGGTCTTCTCCAAAGCTCACTGCACGTAGAGCCGCCTCACAATCTGATGCAGTCCACCAACCCGCCGAGGAAGCAGCCGATCCCCGACGCTTGCAGACTCTGGGATACGTCCTAGGGGCCGACCAGATCGACAAACTCAGAGTATTACAAATTGTCAGCAATTCTAAGGCAAGTCACCCCAACAAGGGCCACATCTCTCAGGCCAGCTCTTCCCAAAGATCATCGACTGGCCTACCACGACCCCATCACCGTGACAGACTGGCCTCGTGTCTCGGGATTCGGGAAAGGGATCAGATGGCCAGCCACGGCGGCCGCCCTGTCACCGAGCCATCAAGTCCGTCGAAGCCCGTCGGAAGCACCCGCAGCCATAGCGCCTCCCCCGGATTCTCAGAGTTTGCGTGGCGCAGCAGCTATTCCAAAGCACCAACCACCATGACGCCAGTCGGTCGGGGGTGGGCATATCGCCCGGCCACGAGTCATCGTGAACTCAATCTCCACTCACGGGCCCCCCTCCAGTGCGAGTGCCAAGGCGAGTTTCGTGCGCCTCGACCAAACCTTCGCAAGGTGTCAAGACCGACGGCGGTGGGTGAGCACGATTGCCCCCTATTCGGCTTTCGATGGTGACATTTTGTGACGGTCATGGCTGCAGATGCTCAAACAGGCTCTGGCGCGTGCTCGTTATTTTCCCTTGCATATCGGCAACTCAAAGCACATTGATGACTAGGTTTTCCGGCATCTCACGTATCCCGACAATCGAGATAGTCATCAAGTCCATCGGGGCCGTCCGACACGAGATCTATCCAGCGCCGAGGAAGAGGCATACGAGACCGACAAGTAGCCTGGGACCATCAGCCGCTCCCCAAAACCGTGCGGCCACGCGTAAGACGCGTCTGCTGCTGAAGTAGTATGCCGAGGCAGCGAGAGCTCGCTGGGCAATGCAAACTAGCAGAGAGGCGCCGTCAGGGCCAGGCGTCCAGAGTTATCCCCGTCCGCAATGGCCGGCCAGCCGAGAAGTGTCTGACGGCACGGCCAAGTGGGCGCCAGCGGCGTCAGCCTCGGGACCGTCACGGCCACCGTCTCGAACTCAAGGAGGATAGACCGACGATCCCCAGCCTCTCTCTCCTGAGAATCCCTCATAACTAGGAGTTATTTGTGGCAAGCGTCCAGCCACCTAAGATCAGTGAGGCACCACATAGGGTGTGGCTGGGACCCGGCCGCTCAGATAAATGTCAGAGGCTGACGGCCTCTGAGGATAGACGGCAACCCGAAACTCTGGTTGTGTGGGGCTCGGAAACCGTCTATCTGGACAGATGCCTTGACGACAAAGTCGCTTCGGGAAACAGAAAGACTGGCGTCGTGGGCGGCTTCTCCCCGGACGAGGTGGTGGCATCGGGTGTGCACACACAGGCCGATGTCACGCCGTAGCCTTCCTCGACGAACTTGACTGTGATGAGCCGCCAGCGCGTGATGATGAGAATGCAAAAGGCAGGCCCAAACATGAAGTCGATCTCGAATGATGGTCGCCATGTCAGAAGAACGCTAGTCAGCCCATGGCTTTCTCTGAATCAATGGCGGTTGGCACTACTGCAGCCATGGGAGCAGGCCAGTAGCACGCTCGTCACACCACTCGGCGCACGAGGAATAGAGGCTTGAGAAGGTGGAGGAGGCTCGGTTTGCAAGCATCAAGCGGTGCAGAGGAGGGGTGTTCGATGCTGCGGTCAGGGGAGCTTCCCCGCGCGACCTCGAGCAACCGTGATCGCTGGACGAGATAGCGCGGCGCCCGCAGACGACAGCCACCCTGACGTGGCAGCACTCATGGACATGACACTACGGTACCTTGGCTACCTCCTGGCCCTCAGCTCGAAGCCACTAGTAACGAATGGTGGAGGGTTTGGCACGGCGGGCAGTGGTTCAGACGGCATGCGGCATCCTGGGGGGACATGGCTTCGCCCGGATGCGCCTGAGCGCCGGTGCTTTCACGGAGTGGCAAATCTTGCCTGCCGACTCCGGGTTGTCAGAGCATTGTCGGCAGATCGGGATGTTGGATGTCCATCGTCATCTCGGACCAGCCACACCACCTGTCAAGCCGTTCGCAGACCAGGGTTGCCAAATCTTAGGGCCATAGAGGACGTCCCAGAGATGAAATCTACGAGGTCCGTGGTCAGCTAAGTTTTCCAAGTCGTGGCTCGGACAGTGGGATTTTTTTGCTCAGCAGTACGGCAAGCAAGTCCAGACCCATGGAGCGGTTGGCGATCTGGTCCAGCAAGCGGCGGGGCATGTCACTAGCACTTGATTTTCGTAATGTGAAATTTATTCAAGACCACCAAATCGCAGATCGCAGGACTTGGCAGGCTCGAGAGCGGGTTTCTGCGGTCAAGGCGGTCGCTGCCGTTCAGCAGCCCATCGAGACGGCAAGCAAGCAAGGATGGTCACTGCGAGGACGGCTTTGGAGTCATGTTTGGCTGACTCTGGTCTAAACTCCGCGCCCGATGAGCTTGGGAAGGAGATCTGGGTCGGTAAGTAGTGGCATCTCGGGCTCCACGTGGATGGTGGTTGGTGAGCTGTTTCGACGAGTCCCAAACCAACTGCCGGAGGACCGTGATGAGCCCATGTGTCTGCAAGCGCAGGAGCGCCATCCAGGCTGGGCATTAGACACCCTGAATTGCTGCAAGCATCCAGAGGCGTCGAGCAAGTCGCATGGCCGTTCAGTGTCCTCCTCAAGCAAGGCAAGGGATGAGAAGTGAGGAGATCGTTGGAGACGCCCGTCAAGTTTCGGCAGCAGGCAACACGAAAGGGCCCTTCCAGACCACCAAGGCGCCTCCACCAGCACCTCACAAAGGGCCAGTCGTGGGTAGAGGTTGCACAGTCGAGAAGGGCGCTACGAGGTTAGAGTGGACGGGGTTGCACTCACACCGCCAGCCGGTTGCGTCTGTTGGCTTTCTTGGGTCTTGGATTCTTGGGTGGACGCACTGCTCGAGCAAGGCATCACCCAATGATCGCCATAGGACGCACTAGGCAGTCGAGAGGGGGCGTTCAATCGTCCAGGCGGGCTTCTAGCAAGACGCGAGCTCGCCTAGAAGGGCAAGGCTAGCAGGGACGAAAGTAAGCAGGCGGACGAACCACTCAAGCGGAGGAGGGGAGGAGAGGGGACGTGGCGTCAAAGGGGAAGATCATCAGCAGGCCTGCCAAGAGGTGAAAAAAAAGGAACGAGAAGGAGAGCCAAGCCAAAGGCCACGCGCGTTGCATCGACCCACCACCATCCATCGCTCCCGGCGCCCGATTTCTCTCTCTCTCTCTCTGTCTCTCTCTGGGAGACCATACCTCTCTGGCCAATCTATTGGACGCCGCCAGTGAACACCCAACGGCGTCGAGTCGCTAGCCCGCTCGCTTGCTCGCCTGGTCGCCCACCTGGGGTCGACATGGTACAGGCGACCCAGGCTGGCGAGTCGCGTTCGCCCCGACTCGCAGGGCTACTGCGGAGCTACTGCGTCGGGCCAGCCGGTGGTCCTGCGCGCAGGCGTTGCCAAGCATCGTTGGACTGCGACCGGCGACGGGGAGGGCGGTGATCATTGTTCGACTCGTGGGTCTGGTGACGTCTTGGCCTTTCGTGGGGCGCGGTCCGACCGGGGTGGGCAGAGAAGAAATAGAGTGAGCTACTCCGTTAGTGAGTACAGGAGATGGGATTTCGAGAAGCTAAGGAACCGCGGCTGGGAGGGAAGTGAAGCCGAGCGATGGATTGGGTGGAAGGATGGTCGGATCGCCCTGACCAGTACGATCAGGAGGAAGAGGGGCTTGCGATGGGATGCGAGGAGCAGCAGCAGCAGCAGCCAGGCGTGACGGCAGCATGAGGATTTGCATCCTTCGATCCCTTTCGACGTCAGCCCTCCAAGTCACCAACCACCAACCACCTCGCTGCCGACGCAGCCATCTGCAGCGCGACCGAATGTCATTAGCTTCGTCCTGCAAGTGACATGCGGGCAGTTGGCTGGCAGGTCTTGTCACCGGGTGCTCTTGTTTCTCAGTTGTCTGCGTTCAATCTCTCTGCCGTGTGGGTGCAGCAACCCAACCACACACTGCCGCCGCCGTCCCCCCTTGGATGCTCGCGAGACGCCCGGTAGGGAAGAAGCACATGCACATCCGCCTCGCCAATACTCAATACTGCCTCTCTTGTGTCAGCGAGCGATCATCGTCGCACAGGCCATGCACCCCTTCCTCTCCGAACGGGGGGGGGTGAAGCCGCCTGGTCTCGACACCGCCGCCCAACCAGACAGGGCCATCGCTGCCACACCCGTCCGCCCGTTGCCGTGTCTGTCTCTCACTGTTGCCTCACTTATCACTTGACAAAAATGCATAGCGAGGAGACACACAAAAGAGACAGAGAGAGAGAGAGACACACACGCAAGGCAGGGCGGGAGAAGGGGGCCCGGTGTCGCTGCGCCCACCCTGTCCATCCCCTCTCCCCCTAAACCGCCTCCTGCACCCAGCCATCTGCCGCACCCGAAAGCAAAGACTACAGGGGAAAGAAAAAAAAAACAGGGCGGACGAGGGCGCAAATGATGTGCGTGCTCGCTCGGGAGGCACCCTCTTCCCTGACAGCAACCCAATCAGCCTGTCCTGCTGCTGCTTTGCTGGCGTCAATCTTGTGCCTCCCCCGTCGGGTTGTGTGATGGATGACTCGACAGACTACAAGTCACAAAAGCAGCGTGATGAAGAGAATAGGGCTGCTTTCGGTATGGCTGGTGAGAAGGGCTGAAGACTTGCTTCACACACACACACACACACACACACGGGCGCAGTAGCCCCAGGCTTGTGACGGGAAAGCCATACCACTTTCTGGGGGGGGAAAAGCCCAGTTATGACCAAGCGTGCGTGCGCTTGTTCAGTCCGTCGCCCACTCGCCCTTGTCTCGATGCGCCTACTCCCGCTCACGGGCGGGCGGGCGGTGATTCGGTGTTACCGTCATCAAGCTGTGGTGGTGTGAGTGAGGTGTTCTTGTCTCGGGACCAACGGCCGTGCTCGTCATGCCCCGCTGGAGGTTGGGGTCGAAGGCTGGCTGTCGTAGGCTGGCTGTTGTACGTAGTCTGTCGTAGGTATGTTGTCTGTGGAGGGCTGTGCCCAGAGGTGCCTCTACAGCATATCGCACGCAGCACCAGCGAGCAGCGCCTCCGGGCCCGGCTCCCACCCATTCTGTGCTCTTGCGCTGGGCTGACGCGTTAATTTCGTTCCCGGCCCCCCCCCCCCCCCCCCCCTTTGGCTCCCCCCCCTTCTGCCATCGGCGCACCTTTTGCAGTTGCAGCGGGCTTGCAGCAGGCTGCCGGCGTTGTCGAGTTGTATTCCGGCGGTGGTGACGGGCTCGTGATTGGGGTCCAGGGCAGGGCGCTAGTTCAGTGGGTGTATCCGGCCCCTGTTCTGACAGCATGGGAACGGTGGTCTTTACCAGTCGGTGGCAAGGGTGGGCAGGCCTCTCATAGATCGATGGTAGCATTCAGGGACCAAAGTTATTCCAAGGCTGCTGCTCATGACATCCATGACTTCTGTGTTTTGAAAAGCGACGCTTGACTTGTCATTTCCGTCCTGCCATTTTCGTCCTGTTAGACACGTTCATCACAATCACAGTGATTCATACGATATTGGAGATGACGAGCATCTGGGCTCAAGAATTCTTCTCTACGTGGTATCTTCCATCAAGGCCTACCCGCTCTGCCAACAACACCAGCCCGGCAGGCGCATTCCCCCTCAAATGTCCACCGTCGCCCATTTTCAGGCACGATCCAAAGTGTGAACCTGTAAACAGTCTTTCATGTCTCTGATGAAAATGTTGTCTCCCGCTCTAGGTCTGTTGATCAAAACCAAAAGCGAGCACCATTGCGTTCCGAGAAACCGCGTGCGTGACAAGAGAAGAACCTCCTCCATAAAAAAAAAAATCGGACCATCTCGGTCAACGAAGGCGCCTCCCCACCTCCTGTGAAAGCACAAGGGAGATCAAAACAGAATGTCAAAAAAACGCCTACTGCGCCTTTCCCTTTCGCTTTCGTTTCATTTGTTTGGTTGGCCGTTAACATCCCGTGGCCGAATCTTTCCGGAAGAGATGTCCAAACTCCGCGCTGACAAGATACACCGATAAAAAAAAGAATACAATATCGCAATAGACATAAGGAAAATGGGTAGAGGACTAGAAAAAAGAACTCCGCAGATGGAATCCATGGGTCCAGTCCAATGTGTCCAAGGTTCGTGGTAGATACAAATGGGTGAATGTGATCCAAGGGGATCAAACGTGTGGGTGTCGCTGGTGTCGTGTCGACCTTTTTTGCTTTTTGGGAAACCGGCCAGCCTTTTTGGGTTTGATTCGTTAAAACGTATAATTTTGGGAGTACTGGCGGATCGGATGTCGAGTCCAGCCATGTCAAAAGTGTAATGGGTGAGAAAGTAACGTGTGGCGTTGTGTCAAGGATTTGTGGTTTGCGTGGTGGTTATCCTTTTGTCTCCATGTCCTCTGGGCGTTCCATGTCTAGTAGCAGTGCCAGCGGCTCGGGTACAGAAACGTATGGTCCATGAAAGCAGGCAGATCTAATAGCATCCCTGGGGAGCAAAGAGAGGAACCTGGTGGTGGAAAGGCACGTGCGGGTGGATCGCCGGCGCCTGCTGCACATACTTGACCACCTCCCACCAAAAGGGGAAGTAAGGCTTGGGAGGCGGTGCCGCACATGCTGCCTGGTACTGGATCTGGTGTGCATGGACGGGCATCGGGACCTGGGGCATGGAGACCTGGGGCATGGGACCGGTGTAGTGTTGAGGCACAAACTCCTGCGTGGGGAAGAAGGACGGCGCCGGGGGCTCTTCTGGTTCGTACGCATGGGGCACTGGGCACTCGTGCGTCTCCGGTTGTTGTTGCTGCTGCTGCTGCTCTTGCAAGAAGTCTTCGTCCAGGTCATCGATGGTTGAGCCGCTCGAGGTGAGCGAACCGTCATCGTCAGAGCAGATGGATCCCTCGTCAGAGGAAGAAGAGGCGGGGGAGAGGGTCATGTCGTAATCGTCATCCATGACGATGGCCTCCTCACAATCAACGTATTCAATGGGGTGGTGGATGAACTCTGGCGTGGCCACGGGGGAAACCTCGGGGACGTGCAGAGTCACAGGGGCAACAGCGGGAATGGTCAAGACCGAGCAGGCCTGAATCCGGGCGCGCAGCTCGGTGACGGTGATCCTCTGCTCGGGCTCGCGGGTGAAAATCCTTCCAAGGATGTCGTTCAGGTCGTCCGAGACGGGCAAGATGGACTTGAGGAACTCCTGGTTACGGGTGAAGGCCCGGTAGGTGGAATCCTCAAAGGAGGCCTGTTTCCATGGGTTGCGTCCACAGGTCAGGTTGACCAGAATCACGCCAAGGCTCCAGACATCATTGGGGGCGCAGAAGTAGTAGGGTCTCCGGGCAGAGTGGTCCAGGCATTCTAACAAGAGGGAGAAGAAACGTTAGTGGGGTGCTGGGGCAGACAGGAAAAGAAGAGAAGGCACGGCAACGTCGGCCGAGGAAGGGAAGGTTAGCCTACCTGGGCTCATGTAGAAGGTCGAACCGCAGCCATAATCTTCGGATCGCTCCGAGGCGGTCGCCAGGCCGAAATCTGCGAGCTTCACGATCTCTCCATGGTTCGACACAAGAATGTTCTCAGGCTTCAGGTCCCGGTGGTAGATTCCAAGAGCATGGCAGTGCTCGACGGCATCCAGGATTTGCAGGAATACGCTCTTGGCGAGTGCATCCTTTCCAACGTATTGGCCGCGGTCTGTAATGTTATAAAACAGGTCTCCTTCCGGGCAGTAGTCCAAGATCACATAGATGCAGTCTGGGTCGTCGACAATCTTCAGCATGGAGACAACGTTGGGGTGTGCCGAGGCGAGGTAGTGGAGGCGGATCTCCCGGTTCTGAAACGCAACCTGTCGCCTGTCCAAGGGAGTTCCGTCCTGGTTGAACTTGCTGAGGCACTTAACGGCGTACTTGATGCCCGTTTTGACATCGACGGCCGAGTAGACCACGCCGTAGGCGCCAGTACCCAGGATGGTCGTCAGCTGGAGCTTGCCTTCGAGATACCTTCCCAACCGAGCCTCCGGGGTCAACGGGATGTAGCGTGCTTGGCAGTGTGGCGCTGTCGTGATGGGTTGTTGCAGGCCGCACTTGTTGCTGTGATGATCTTCGTACACCGGCGAGGCGGGAGGGGTTGGGTATCCGTGTGCTGGTACATGCTGCATGTTATGCGATTTGTGGGGGGGTAGGAGTAGATCCTGGAAGTCCAACTGGGGTGATTATTCCTTTCTCTGGAGCACTATGTCGGTGGTAGGAACTTCTTCGGGGGGGAAAAAGTCCTGACAGAGAAGAAAAAGGAAAAGCAGCAACGGGAATCCTTTGGGTCCTTGGGGATGGATGGAGAGTAACAGAAACCAAAAGCAACAGTCCACGGGAGAGAAGAGTCCTTGGATTTCCTTGTGGGTCGTTATCGTTGACGTCGAGTAAACGAGTCAACAGACGGCGGGATGAGGAGTGATGATGGCGTGAGGGGCGAAGAGGAAGAGTCGATGTTGTTGTGTTAGAGGTCGAAGAGTCGTTGGTGTCCAAGTCCTGGTCCAGGGAGATGGTTCGTGAGAGAGATGAGGAAAGTTGACCGAAGGGACAGGTGAGAAAGGGTGGTGGATGAGGTTCAAAAAGAAGTTCACCGCTGATGACGGGGTGGGATGCGAAGGTTGATATCGTCTCTCTCGATGAGCGAACGAGCGAACGAGAGGGAAACAGGGGGGGGGGGCCAGTACGTACTCCGTGCTGCCCGTGTGAGCAGGGGTGGGTGCCTGTGTGCGTGCAAGTGAGTGAGTGTGTTACTTACGTGGGTTGGTGGGCCGCGAGGCTTCCCAAGCACCATGGGCCAAGCAAGCATAGGCATCTCTCACTTTCCACACACAGACCACTTGGCTTCACTTGCGAAGGAAGACCCCGGTCGCCTTGGTCGTAGGTCGTGGGTCCGGCGCCGTAATGTTAGTGACATGGATGGCGGCCGCGGTGTCTTAGCGGTCGGTCCACTCATCCTGGAGCCTGCTATTCTTGTTTCGATCCGTCCAGCGGCGGAGGGGTGGGTCACAAAAAGGCGAACGCATTGGTCAGATAGAGTTCCCCCTAGCAAACTGATGGAGGGGAGGGGTGTGCTCGCCAGAGAGCTAGGGGGGCTGGGTGTGCGTCTGGAGGGCAGAAGACACACCGACCAACAGATGGGCTCCTCGGAGACGTCAGGTATCCACCTTGACGCTACGTTCTGCTGCAAATATACGAGCTTGGGCAAGTTCATTGATGAGCGCGACATCATGACTGGCCACATTCTTTTGCAGGGGGGGGGGGGGGAGGGGCGTGTGCGGCGAAAAGTGCTGTCATTCGTTTCCTGGGCTTGTAACGCGACGCTGGCTCTGCCACATCCTCTCTGAAGCCAGCCACGAAAGGTGGGGATCAGCTCACCCAGGATACTGATGCTGTTGCTGATGACTCGGACGGGCGAGAGAGTGCGAGGCAGAGGGCGAGAGAACGGCTGCCGCGGGGCGTCTTGGTGCGTGCAGTGGCGGGAGCTGGCCTCGCTGTCGTCGAAAGCGAGGCGACGACGGGGTTGACAGAGGCGGGACGATGAACAGTGCACAGACACCTCCCTCGCTCTCTCCTCCCCTTGCTGGTCCAGGTATTTGGGGCGACTTCGAAACTATCCCTTCAACATCATCATCGTCATGGTTGGAAAGACCCCGTGGCCTGTCGCGGTACCGGTCAGATCGTCGTCCGGTGTGAATCGGCGGCTTTGAGAGACACCGGGGGACACCCTGGGGTCATCCAGGATTGTGGCATTTGATGATGGCAACTTGGGGGCATGTCCTCAAACCCGCAAGCAAGCAACCCTTCTTTTTTTTTTTTTTTTCGGGTCGCGTGATGGCCTCAAAAAAGGACCCTTTATTGTCCCGTAAACTACGCCTTGTCATCGTGATGGCAACGGCTGCCGAGGGAGGCCCGGCGCTTTGCTTTTCGGTGACTCAAACAGAACATTCGGGGTGAAAATGGGCTGCTCTTCGACAGTTGTGTGGTGTTACTTCTCATTGTCGTCGACTGATCACAAGCAACCTGACCTAGCTAGGCTGGCGGAGGAAACCTCGTGGCACTTGGCAGGCTGTTTGCATGAAAACGGCGTGCCGTCGAAAACTTCACTGAGACCACCTCCCAGCGTCCCAGACTTGTCGGAAGGTAGCAAAGGGTGTTCATGTTCGCAGCGAATGCCGCTTCGGACTCCAAGCAGCCCCAGTCTTTTTTTGCCTGTCGTTTCGCTGCAAACGTCTCGCCATCAGTCCCGGCCGAGAGTCTGTGTCACATTGTCACATAACATCGTCGCCGTTTCGGCCTGTCAAGGATGGGACAGCGCCTGCATTATGCTACGATGGAGGCGCCGGCCTCTCGACTTTCTTTCTCTGTTGCCTGTCCGTCCATCACACTTGGTCGATCCAGATTAGTAGCCTCGACCACAGTTCATAGGTCGAAATGCCCATTCCGTTGATGCAGCCTGCGCGACGCGCCTACTTCGTAGTCACAAGTGTCCAGTGGCAAGCTGCGCTGCGAGGGAGGCGTCGTTGGCTCACATTGCGTCTCCCATGTGGTCGTGAGGTTGGCCTGACGGTGCACTCTGGGCTGGGCGTCAAGAGAAATGACGGTGGTCGGTCGGTGTGTGAGGCGAACCCCAAGCATGCGTCCGATAGGATGATCTGGCTCTTTTCGCAGAACGAAAAAGAAACAACTGCGCAGAAAATCAAGGGACGCCAAGGGAGCCGTCAGATCGTCCAGTGATGGCACCCAACGTGTTGTGCCTGGTCATACCAGGATGCGAAGCCATGATCAGGGTGGCACCAGGGCGAGCGCTCATGGGTCAGCACCAAGGCGGGGGGGGGGGGGGGGGCTGCCCTGGTTGGTTTGCGCTGTCTGACAAGGTGCGGTGCGTGATCCACCCAGGTTTTCGTGCATGTCGTCCTGCTGCAGCAGGGCGGCGAGGCGGAGGCAGAAGTGCCTGAGGCGCGCAGAGTCGGGCCAGCCCTGTGTGTCTCGTTCTGCTCGTCATGTCGCCCATCGGTACCCACCCTTGGATGCGCAGCCCGCATATACAGCATGAAAGCGCCAGGTGACGAGATGGTGGGGTCACAGGAGGGAGACGAAGGCCCTCCTGGCTGCTGGCGGCCGACCGCCTCGGCTGGGCCACTCATGTTCCATGCCACGCCTGTGGACGTCCGTGCTACGTGCCATGCCGTGATCCCTGCTTCTGCTGCTTCTTGTGCTTGTCAAAGGCAAGACAAGGAAGGGAAAGGCAGAGGGAAAGGGAGAGGGAGAGAGAGAAGGAGAGGAAGATGAGGAGCGGAGCGAGCGGGTCAGCGCACAGGGCAGCATTGCACAACAGTAGGCGTGATGGAGAAGCCGATGACAGGACTCCGCTGCCGTGTGTGGCTTTTCGACTCAAGAAGTGAGGCTGTCGATGTAGGGTATTGGGAGCAGAAGCTCCACCGGGGGGCCAATGAGGCTGCTGACAGTGCTCGGGCCAGGCCAATGGGGGCCGCCTCGGGCGAGCTGTGCTGCTGCTTCCTGCTGCCGACGGAGCGCCCATGATAGTGCTCCCCGTGCGCCCGTCGCATTGGCCGTTCCCGTCGTGCGTGTCGATCTTGGATGATTGGCCGTCGCTGCCGTAGCCGTAGCCGTCGTCGAGATTCGAGGTTCACTATCGACATGGGCTCCGGTACTCGATCACGAGCTGGCCCCACGGCCAGCCAGGGAGAAGGAGTATGGGTCCTCCAAGGCGTGGCCTGGCCTCGTTCCTATGGTTGTTTGTTGTTGTTGCTGTTGTCGTGTGTCATGGGGTTCGTTTCGTAACGCGGCTCGGGAATGTAACTTTGGGGCGCTCGAACGAGATTGAGAGATTCTCGAGGTTGACTAGAACAGGCGGTCGATAATCTCCGCGATGCGGTGCCTGTGCGTGCCGCCGTGGAGCAATGACGGACCAACATCCCAGTTGGGGACCTGTACCGTGCCATGAGGCAGGCGTGCAATGTGCCGTGCTGGTCGTCAACGACAGGAAGAGTAGGGCCAAGGTCCTCTTGTGAGGACGTAACGTGAGCAGGGGCTGGAATGTCTCAGAGCGTTGATGGCAAGGATCGTACATAATCATAATGACCAAAGTGGGTTGGTTGATCTTCCCAGCCCGCCCATGGAAGGGAGGGAATGTTCGAAGGCCGATGAATGAGTGCCCAAAAGTTGATGCCTTACTGCCGCAGGACAGAGCCTTTCAGGCATGAAGAAAAAGCTCGGACCATTGCGAATGGCGGTCAAGATTTCGACGATATGCATGTAGACCGAATTCAGCCTAGCGCCCTTAGCCGAGATCTGATCTTGACAACAGGGCCACTGAATCATGGCCAGTCAACTCCTTCGAACACGTCGAAATCTCCCGAACCCTTGCAAGCCTTGCCCCCCCCCCCTCTTCGAACTCGAACAAGCAACAAGCATCTGGCCCGAAGCATCCAAGGCGCTTTCTGGTAGTGCCGACCGATTCTCTTCAATTGTCTGCTGATGCTTTGCATACCCAAAGTCTCAGCTCGAACAGCCTGCTACAGTACGGCGGGAACAGACCCTTCGGATCGAGATGGAGGCCCCTTGCTTCTGACGATGGAAACACATGCGTCTGGTCCATCTCCAGAACTAGAACTGTCACTCTGCTCGTTGCAAACAGCCACCAGTCAGTTGCACCTGTGTGCACCACCGAAGGAGACGGGCCTATTCAGCGCACAGGCGCCTCTGCTACCAGGCAAGCGGTGGCTGGCCCCCTAACTACCCAAGCTCCCGCTTCGCTTGCCGACTATTGACATCTGGCGCGATGCCCGCAGCGGCTTGAGCGGCCGCCGATATGTCTCTCCTGAACCTTCTAACTGCCGGCTATTGCGTCAAGCGAGTCTCGCTGGGGCCGTTCGCTGGTGCATCTCCCCACATCCGGGTCGGGGACTGGCCCGAGAGCCTGTCTCCGGACTTGCGACCTGAACTGCCTCACCGCCCGCTCGATAGTCTCCGGTGGATCTATCGAATCAAGGTGTCCCGTGTTTTATTCAGATACACTCACTCTCTCTCTCTCTCTCTCTCTCTCTCTCTCGGCGTCTGCCCTCTCGTCGATCTGGTATGCACATTTCACTGTTTTGCCAGCCTGAGCTTAATGCTAGCTCCGTGTCACAAGGGAGCATTTGCTTTTGCCCATGTGTGTTGTTGCACCATTGCATACTTCACAGTACACATTGCCCGGAGTCCGTCCCAAAAACGCCCGCACGCGTCCAGCGACATTCTTCGGGCAGTTCAGCTAGGACGTCAACATGCCATGCAGCGTTACAGAGGCGCATCCCCGATACTCTCGGCCCCCACAAACCGCCATGCTCGAAAGGACGGTGTGAGCATTCTAGACGATAACATCCAATGACACTTTCTCGCCCCCTCTCTCCCATGGAGTCCTGAAGTGTGCCACTCACCGTCCGAATCGACCATTGCCCGCATGCTGCGAATCGATAGAACATTTTGTGAATCCTACCGGCCGGCCCCATGGGCGCTGTTGTCGATATATGCACAGAAGTGGCCTCAGCGCCGAAATTACATTGTTACAGACTCATTTGCCCGCTACACACCCCTCTCTGTGGCGGGACACTGGACCACCACTCAACAACCGGCATGGCGCTCCGTCCCGAGTGGTCGCCATGCCTCGTCTGCCCTGCTCACTTGTCAGGTCGCTACAAACGCTGACAGCTTGGCGTCCCAGTGCAGGTAGTGCGCGCCTGGCGCGGGACAGAGCGAGAGTGTGAGAGAGACACATACCTCCACGGCGCGCCATGGTACGGTCTGGACAAACTCCCGAGACGGCACGGGCACCGAGACAAACCACCCCAACTTTCGCAGGCATGTTGCTTTTTACTGTACCTCTCCGACGTGCAAGCGCCAGAAGCTCAGCGCACGACACATCGCATGTTGATGCTCCGAGCCAAGGGTCCGAGACCCCCCATCAAGAGGCCTGAGACCGATGAGGCTGGGCTGCTGGACGGGCGGCTGGGAGGGGTGAAAAAGCATTCAAACGCCCATCGTACGCCGGATCGACGAGATCGTGGAACTTTGACGTGTCAGCCGCCGTCCAAAGGAGAAGAACAAACTTCACCGTTGACCGAACCCCCCCCCCCCCCCTCCCCTCTGCAAAGTGGCCAGGGCTGACAGCGCCCTGTCCTCGTCCATCCACCCTTTGATCTCATGTCGGCCTGTCCGCAACACGCCTCAAACATAACACTTCGGCCGGAGGCGTCAGGCTGTTTATGCGATTCAGCCCCCCAACCCTGGCCCTCTAGGCTAATTTCAAACAAGGCTGCACGTTCTGAAAATCACGACGGAGCATCGTCTTGGATCCATGTTGGTCCCAGAGTGTCAAAACATCAGATGACCAGTCCGTCGGCGAATTCTCTACCGGGAACCACGTCGCATTTGCGCTTTCGAACATGAGGACTGAAATAAGCCGATGTGACGAGGCATGAAAGCACGAGGCGACTGGGGGTCTGGTCTGAGACCTCTCATCCCGAATCAGCAAGATGGGCAGTCTTCCCTCACCGACGTGGAACTGCAGCGGGACGCGAGCGAAGGTGCGAAGGTTCTAGGGATTCAATAGTGCGGCCCACTGCCCCCTCCGATCTGGCCCCCAGTGGTACTGCTGCATCACCACATGGCACGGCGTCTTGGGCGTGTTGCGGTTTCGAACAAAAGGGCGAGGAAAGAGAATACCACGCTGTGGGTGCGGCCTGACGATGGAACGCAGGCGTCACACTACCTGGTCAAATAGGGGAAGAAACCCTGGCGATCACGTTGCTGTCATTTCTTTTGCCTGGGGTTTTGCTTTTCTCGCGGGATATTGTCTCGGAGCGACGGTCGCTCAACCCGCTCACACCACTGCCGGAGCCTTGGCAAGACTACCAGCCCCAAGACCACGCACGCAAAGCACCACACGGTCGTTGTTTGAGGAGGCGTCTGTCTACTGGCTTGCGGGTGACGAAGCGACCGTTGAGCAATCCGCAGGGAGCGCTGATCCCGTGACCACGTCACTGGCGCCTGGCGGGGGATCGCTGGCTCAATGGGATGTGATGTGTTGGCGTCTTGGGGGTTTGTTCGTTGGTGCAAGGCGGCTGGTTCCATCACACCAGGGCCCGGCCAGCCTACCATCACTAACACAATACACGATCGACCGCACTATTGGGTCCTGATATGGGGGGTCCCAACCGGAGTCGCAACCGGGACTCAACCTCCCACGCCGACTCACCCGTAGTGCTACTCCAGCTCAGCCGCCTAGGTTGGTGATGCAACTTCGCATTTGCAACTGCGGACACGGGCTAGAACTCAGGTGAGCCGAGCTAGAACAATGAGCCCGCTTCAATTTTGCCTGAAGCTGACGATCGTGATCGATGGGCGGCTCATTTGACAGCGACCAATCCACAAGGCGCAGCGTTCTTCGCGCACGCACATGGAAAGAGGCACAAGCACCACTCACACTACCAAGCCCATCCCAATAACGCGGAGCGCCTTGTGTGGGCTGCACACCCACTCACACCACATCACCCGGACCAAGAGAGCCTGCACAAGCGAGACGCCCGGGCCTTCCCCTCCGGCTCGCCGGGACATGACATCAAGTGCAACCGGCGCAACGCCGCTCTTCGCCCGGGTGGGCAGGTGACTCCAGCACAGGCGCATTGATCTCCGGGCGCGCTACCTAAACCTCGCTGCTTCCCTGAACTTGCACATCGCGATCGAGGATCACCACGCATGGGCCCTCGAGAGTGTGAGGTCAAAAATTTAAAGAGCCCCCGTGGGTGTGCTTGATCTTCGGTCTGACGTCCAGCGAGTCGGGGCGGCTGGTCGGCTGCGTTGTGCTATTCGCCGTCACTTCCTCGAGCGCCCGTCGAGCGCCCGCCAAGCGCTCTCGTCCGATGATGCGCGAAACATGCTGGGTTGGATCGGCATCTCTCCTTGAGACAGATGGCTTTCTCACCCTCTCCATCGTGCCTTGTGTCTAGTCATCCGATGCAGGTTTCGAATGCTGCTGAACGTGCACGCTGTCCTTTCATTATCGCCACCTTCTCCCTGGGTTGCAAGGTGTCTCTTGTCTGTGCGACGGCTACGGCGACGGCTACTACGTCACTGGCGAGGCCGTGCTATTCATCACCGCGTGTGTGCATGAGGGTAGGGATGTTATTATTCAGAGATGCATTACTGGCCATTCCCAATTACGTCCGTCCAAACCCCGTCTACATTGTTTTGTTTGCAGATCAGTATGCACTCTATGCTGCATGAATCGCCACCGCCTGATGAACCACAGTCCGATGATAGTGAGGTTTGAACAGTTCCGGAGCCAGTGACCCCGTTGCAGGCTACTTCGCCTTATCGCAACCCCGTTTCCCGCTCCTGTAGATTGCGCGGTCTGCTGTGTGCATGTAGTGTAGACCTACGCGGGCCGCCTCAAGCACCGAAACAATGCGGCTCTCCGTGTGGAAGACATCTTTCCTGCCTGGTACATCTGCGTTAACATGATTGCTGCCTTGCGATTCTGCCATATTTGTGATACCGACGTGCCGTCGAGTGGTACAGCCGGACGAACTGCAGATGGGGGCAATGGGCGTGTGCTCCTCGTCGAAAGTGAACGAACCTGAGCCTCCCCGGCCAGACTCGCACAAGCACGGCGTCGAGGTGGTCATGCATGCGGCTCGCCGGGTGTCTTAGATGGCAGTCGCTGCCGACGTGGAAGACAGTAAGCAGTCGATGTAAACGGCAATAGTATGTTTGTTTGAACCTGGAAAAAACAGTTGAATATTCACTCTGCTGTCCGGATACATGTGTCAAGTAGGAATATTGTCCAGATCATTCGTGGCTGTCCAAACTTTTCAGCAATCCTAGTAAGCTCAGGCTCCCTGATATCGAGGTCCAACGCGACGAGACATCCCGCGACGAAAACCCACGTGAGGATATCGTACAGGCTGACGTCTCACGTCATCAGCCGCCTCTGCATTCTCGTCGTGATACCTGGCCATGTTGGGGCACGCGAACGGTGCAACGATGGGGTCATGAGAGTTCACCACATCCTCCTTGGCGCCCGGATCGTCACGACGGCATGCTCCTTCTGTGACGGGGTGTGTTTATTGAGGTAAATCGTCAACTTCACAGGCCAGTCTGTACGGACTTCGTCTCGTTGCCTGCACACAGGGCCCAGCGGCTGGTGAATCTCTCCAAGGACAAAGTTCCAAGGGGTCAGTGTCGTGTTTCGGCCCCCCCCCCCCCCCCACAAGAGGTCACGAGGAACCTGGTTCCGCCGAGCAAACTAGCTGCATCGGCAAGTGAGGAAAGCGTTACATTCAGACGGCGGCATCAGACGCCGTGTGGAAGCATAGAATAGGCCTTCTACTGGCATCGTCGCCGGCTCTGTGGCGGAGTGCAAGCTTCAACTCCATCGAGGCTTAGCATTTTTATCTCATGCAAGCAGGGATGCCATGCACGCAACACTCAAGGTGATGCACTGAGCTATGCTCCCATTTTCAAGCTGAGTCATTTCGAAAAAAAGTTTATTGCTGCGATCCAGCAGTGCCAAATCTAACCTGGACATCTAACCGGATCACGATTCATATCGTGATGGGATGCGGGGCACTCCATGCAGTCAGGCCCCCATGGCACGCCGTCTAAGCCGGCGTCAGAGGAAGGCATCTTCCTCCCTCGCCCTCGCCTCCTCCATTACCGCCACGCCTCCCCTACCGCTTCGCAGGGGGGAGTCTCGCCGTGAAGAAGGGGTGCTTCAGGGCGTCCAAGGGCTTGATCCGCTTCTCCGGGTTCAGCGCTAGGCAGTGTTCGAGCAGGTCGATAAATTGGTTGAGATCCCTGGTCTCGGCATCGCTCATCCCCGCCGCTGCGGTTGTGAGGCGCGTACGCAGGTCGCGAGTGGGCTTCACGATCGACAGGGTTCTGACGGCAGTCTGTAGGACAAGGAGTGTCAGCATGGTGCTCTTCAATATTTCCATTTCAGACAGCGCGAGAGTCATCTTCTGATTCAACGCCAGCCTATCCGCTGGACGTGTTGGCTCGAACTTGAGGCCTGCCGGACAGGGTGGGAGCGGGAGGATGCCATGCAGGCGGGCACGTCGTACATCGGGGGCCAACATCGCGCGGCCCGGCCTCCCTAGGTGAAGCTTGTAGACGTCTTCAATCGCACATGCCGGCGCCAGCCCACGCGCCGGCCGTTATGGAGTACATCGGGAGTGACGGCTCCACACGCAACCTGCAGGATCTGACCGCGCCCCAGCGCTTACAGCAAGCGAGAACAAGAATAGCAGCACGACCAAGGGGGTTGGCCCCACGGGGATGGAAGGATGAAGGATCAAGCCGTCGATGACAGGAAAAAGAAAAAGAAAGCAGAGTCACGTACCTTGCCGAGCACCTTGTCATGCTCAACGCTGATGAAGTTGCCTAAATCGTCGAAATGCATCGCTGAGAGCTGACCTCGCTTGTAGAGCTTTGGCGTGATCTTGCCACGTACTTCCATGATGGCCTTGAGCATCTGGTTGTTACTGTCACCCGTGAACAAAATCTTGCCAGTGTAGAGCTCATAGAGAGTGCAACCAATGGACCACATGTCGATGGCGTAATCGTACGGCATTCCAAGAATGACCTCGGGAGCGCGGTAGAAGCGACTGACGAGGTACGGCGTGATCTCGTTGTGCGCCGTGGCAGCGTCTGACCGATCAACACCCGTTCCCAGATCACAGATCTTGAGCACATTTCGATTCTCGTTGACCAAGATATTGTCAGGCTTCAGATCGGCGTGGATGATGGTGCATTTGCGCATGTGAGCCAGTCCCACAAAGATCTGGTGCGCGTACGCCCTGGTCGCGCCCAGGTTAATGCCAACGTTGTTACCAAACTTGCGCAGCACTTCTCGCAAATTGAGACTGAGGTTCTCAAAAGCCATGCAAAGATGGCCGTTGAAGTCGAAATGTCGCTCAAACTTGACAATATGCTTTCGGTTTTCGGGATCAGCATCATTGAGCTTCTGAAGGATGGAGATCTCAGTAAAGCCGCCCTTGCGCAGTGCATCATTGTTGCGCATGATCTTGATGGCAACGAGCTTCTTCGTTGTAATGTCAACAGCGCGCGCCACGCCTGAGAACATGCCCTTGCCGAGCATAGACTGAACTTGATACCGACCGTTCATAACCTCGCCAATTCGGATCTTGTAGTATCCTTCCTTATCGTCACCGTCGAGAATGCCACCCACTGGTTGACCTTGGCCTGGTGTTCCCTTGTCTTGGTTCACCACCATGGCCTCTGACTGCTTCGGGGCGGCATATTTTTCCTCGTCAAAATCGTCGGCAAACATGTCAAAGTCATCGTCATCATCATCACCATCGCCATTTGTGTCTTTTGCCTGTGTAGGCTCAGGTTCTGTGATGTCGGCCTGTGTTTCCGCAAGGGCCTCGCCGTGCAGACCGACGTTACCATGCCGCAACTCATCGCGTTTTCCATCCTCTTGCATGTCAGCAGTCGGATCGTAATCAGCAGCCGATGGACCATCGTCGTCCAAGTCATTGACCGCATGTCGGTTGATGAGATCCGTTTCGGTCAATATGTCAAGAGCTGGTGATCGGACATCCTGGGGAGCGTTGGAGCTCGGTGAACCCATGTCTGTCAAATTAGCACGAGCGACCTTGATGGAAGATGGAAACCAACCTGATAATGGGGTATCGACATCCGTTCGTGACGGTGTGCCCTGTCGAGTGTACGCTGGAGAAGAAATGGTCGAGCGATCAGCAGCATGCACGGCATGAACCAGGAGAGGTGTTGCGGAACTGGACTTGGCCAGGAGCTCAGCACGACGCTTGCGTCGGCGCTCAATCTCGGCTTCCTCGTCGATGACTGCCGGCTCTTCAAAATCCTGAAGGTCATCCTGAGGGGGCTCTTTGCCGTTTGCCTCGCCGTTTGCATGTTCTTTGAGAGGTTTAGCAACTTCTTTGGGAGCACGTGGATCATCTCCTACTGAGGCCCGTTTGAACGACGAGAGTCCATTTCTGAAGTCACGCTGGTTCTGATCATGCTGCTGTGCTGATCGTGAGACGTCACCGCCGCGAGTAGGACCCTGATCATCTCTCCTGTATCTATCGTCTCGCCCGGAGCCGCGGGAGCCTCGGTAGGGTGAGCGACTGCGTTGTCGGGGCCTCTTGTCGGGGTAACGGTCCTGATCCTGCCCGCGCGGGCGACCGGACTCGCGGCCGTGATCTCCGTTGCGCCCATCGTAGCTGTGGTTGGAGGCACGCGAGGGCGACCGGTCCCTGTCGTCGTATGAGATGCGCGAGGACCGCGCATTGTCGCGATCGTGGTCTTCGTAGTGCACGCGGAAGCGACGGGTATGGTCTCGCGCCCTGCCTCCGTAGTCGTGGTCGTCGCGCGTCCGCTTGAAGCCGCGAGGCGAGGGGCTGCGTCGTGACGGGCCTCGCCGCGGGCTGTCGTATTCGGGAGAGCGCGATGCCGCGTATCTATCTCGGGTTCTGTCTGGGCGGTCAACACCGTTTCCGTCAAGCTTCTTCGGCAGTGAAGTTGCCTTCAAGTCTCCAGCATCATGCTCGACGATCTCTCCCTCGTCGGAGCTCGACGTCATCGTTGTGCTGCACGCGCTGTGCGCGTAGGGTGATATGCAAGTCCGGCAGAGGGGAATCCCCTAGGCTTTTGATGCGCGAGGCAGAACGTGTCAGCAGGGGTCTTTGGAGGCGTTTGAAAGCGGCAGGAATCAAGGCGAACCGGATGACTCTGTCGACTCAGCTCATGGGGTAAGAACGACGGCCAAGAGGCAGGGTGAAAGCGATGGTATAGGTAGAGTCAAGGGCAGTTGGCAGCGTAGTTGATAGTGTTGGGCCTGCTTGACACTGTCACAGCAATGGGTTGAAGGAAGGCATTCGCGTGACGTCGACACAAAGGAACTCGCCGAGACCAGGCAGATGGACGCTCCCAGCAGGAAGGCTGGAGGCTGGAGATAACGGAGTAAAATCGGGTCGCAGATAAGCTCATGTTTAATTGCATTAACCGAAGTCCCCGACCGCCGCCCCGATGAGGGGCAATTTTCACCCCTCCAAGACTGCTTGTCCAGTTGGAGCACTAGGCCGTCTGTCGTCTCCTTCTGCATCGCGTCCAACTTCGAACATCTACCTTGCTATTCCACTCCACTAAGACCCAGCACTCACCAGATACAAATCAGCACAATGGGTGGCGCAAACCGCGACGGTTGGTTGCCTCTGTCCCCCACCTGTTCGAAATGGAACATGTAGGGGCCGCCCTACGAATCGCAGCCACTGACCAAGTTTGCAGGTGGCAAGGCCAAGCCTCTTAAGGCCCCCAAGAAGCAGAACAAGGAGATGGACGAAGAGGACGTTGCCTTTGCAGAGAAGAAGAAGGCCGGTAGGTGGACCTCGTTCATGTTCCCCTCGATCCTTGCGCTGACCACACTGCGCCACAACAGAGGAGAAGGCCCGCAAGGAGATGGCCCTCAAGGCCCAGGGCAAGGGCCCTCTGGCGAGCGGCGGCATCAAGAAGAGCGGCAAGAAATAGACGTTCCGAATTGACAATCGACGACCGAAATGAAAGGCACGATCTGCCCGAGCAACATCGGACATCAAGGCACGAAACGTGCTTCGCGCGCGGGAATGGAGTCATTTGGCTTAGACAGCATCTGATACCTGAATTATGACATTTACGGACATATCTGCGGTGAAACAACTTGATTGACAAGCGTTTAGACCCTTGGAAATGGTGTGATAGACCTAACGAGCAGGCTGCGAGGACCGCAAAAATCCCGCCAACGCGATGGCCTTATCATACGATGGCCAATCCAGTACGAATGTGTCATTATCATTAAGGAGTCTGGCTCGTCCTGAATATTCGGCTCAACCCGTGTCTAGTTCGCCAAGCAAGCCGCCTCGGGCCCGTGGTGGTAATCAAAGGCCCTCCCCATACCATACAGATGCGTTGCCGCCGCCATGACGACAAACAAGTGGAAGATCTGATGGGAGCTACCCCAAATGTCGAACCGCTTCGGGTAGCTCCTCTCAGGCCACCTCGCCGCGTACAGGAACGCGCCGAAAACATACATGGCACCGTGCGCCAGAAGCCAGCTCAGGCTCATGCGGCGCTCAAGCTCAGCACGCCCGTAGATGACCAGGCCGTGGACGACGGGGACAACGCCTGACGTGCCGAGGCCGACGAACATGGCAGCGCGGAAGGGGCGCCAGGCCGGCGTGCGGAAGACCTCGAGCCAGGAGACGACACCGCAGCCAATGCCGAGGAGAGAGATCTTGAATAGTTTCTGTCAGCGCTGCTCTTGCTTCAGGGGAGAGTGGTGGCTTACGATGGAGAGGTACAGCGTCATGAGGTGCGGATGGCAGTCAAACCCATAGTATAAGGCTGGCACATAGCTCCCAACAATGAGGAGTACGATCCCGGTATAGTCAAGCTTGTTCCCCCAGCGCGCGACAGCGGGTGAGTGATTCGACAGGGCGTGATACGTGGCGCTCATGCCCATGCACGCAACGGCACCGGCGAAGAAGCAGCCGAAGGCGCGCAGGTCGGCCGTGGTGGCAGACGCATACCGGGGAACTACCTCGTGGTAGAGAAAGATTCCAAAAATGAGGAAGAAGAGCGATCCAAGAAGGTGTGACCAGATATTGACCGACTCATTGTGCAGGTAACTCAAGCTGGCGAAGGAGCCGGAGTATGAATTGGAGTCAGGGCGGTAGCCTGTGTGGATGAAAGCATTGTCACGCCGCCAGGGCGCGAGGTCGTTCCAATCTACGACGCGTCGAAAGTTGTCCTCGATTTTGTTTTCGATTTTCTTGGCTGTTGTGAGGAGGGGATCTGTTGCTGGTTGGATGGGCGAGGGCTGGCGATGGCGCAAGCCTGCGGGTGTTGATTCTTTCATGGTGTTTTCGTACGTGACACTTATTTTATCCTTCCGAGAGTGATTGAGGTTCAATCCTTCAGCGGCGCCGATGATTCTTCTTTTATCATTTCCTAGGTCTCCCAACAGTCGACATCGAGCCCGTTGACGGCCTGCTTGGATGATCGTTTTGTTGGGAATATCCACATGTCGAACGTCCGATGGTCCGAGGCACGTTTGGCACGATGTGAGCCCCACAGCTGGCGTCCATTGGCGGCAGCTGTGTTATAAGAGGCCACCCGACGGAGACGGCATAACTTGACAACGAGCATCCGGGCTTCCATATGAAGAACCTCTCAGAAAATGTGTCATTGTTGGTTGACGTTGATTATTATATCAAATGAGGGTATTATTGTTGTTCAATGGACCAGGGCTATTATTCTGGCAGGTAATCCACGCCGAGGTCCATAACCTTGACCAACCCTGACGCCAGCGAAATGGCCGCCCAGCAAGCAAACTCCATATTCGGGTTCCAGGCCATAGCCGTCGCCCTCGATAGCGGTTCTCGCAGGATGATTTTCTCAGGGTCAGCATAGAGGCCGCCGTCTTCGTCGTTCTCCCCTGCTCCTGCAGCCCCCGGGTCCGCCTCCTCCTCCGCCTTTTTCTTCGTCTTCTTTAGCCGTGGGATGGCCCTACTCTTCTTCTTCGGCGGCCGTGCCGAAGGTGTGTTACGCGCCAAGTTGATCAACGCCTGCGGACCCTTGTTCATGACGGGCTTCCACCCCTGCACGATTCGGGACACGCCGCGGCAAGGGTCATCGGGCGGGTTGAGGTTGGCGCCAAGGCGCATGCGCGGAATGTGCTCGTGCTCGAAGAGCTTCAGCTTCCAAGCGGGCGGGTAGTGGCGAGGAGCGAAGACGCGGTGCATGGGGTTGCAAGCCCATACGGTGCCGTCGAGGAAGGCGATAAGCACAAAAGGGTGCTGTACGCCAACGGCGAGGCATGACAGGAGGGCATCGCCATCGATGACCTTGCGCATCGTGGCGGAAAAAGCCCGCGAATGAAAGAAGCCGACTGTGCTGTTGAGAGGCCGCGAGGACGGGGAAATGGAGACGAATCCTTGGAGATGATCTGACCATTGCAAGAGGTCCGGTTGGGGTACGATGGCGGGGTTCGTCTGTGACGTTGTCTCTACGCTGGGATCGAGTAGGTCTATGACGATGGTCAGGCCACTGACTGGAGTCGAAGCTACAAGATAAGGATTTGAGGGGTAGCCTGTGGCTAAGTGGTAGACGTGTGTGCTGTGTACGGCATGTCTTGAGAGGCACTTCGGAGGATGGAGAGACCAAAGGGCAATGGATCCGTCTGTGTGTGCAGTGACAATGCGGTTGGTTCCAGACCAAGCAAATATAGTGACACTTGCTGGAAGACCCGGTAAACTTCCTATAGTGGCCATGGAAGTCTCGATCTTAACTGTAACAACATGTCAGCTCGCCGGCGAATCGCACTGGGACGGTGCAACATACTGTAAGGACTTGACTCCTTGTCAGGTTCTTGCAAGTCAAGTATATGAACCTGGCGGTCGTTGCACAAGACAGCAAGCAGACCCAGGTGACCTTCAACAGCCGAAGGTACCGGACACCAATGCATAGTCTTCGCCCTGCCCCAATCGAAACAAATAGTCTGAAGAAGCCGAGGTCGTTCCCTTGACGGATACTTCACACCATTCTCTGTCTGCTCCCCCTTGAACTCCCACAGCTGAATGCGGCCCCGCTCCATCTCATCGTTCACATAGTCTTGCTCTTGCTGCCAATCATAGTCTTGGTCGGTAAAGGGGCTCACGGCTAGTGCAAGGATCTGCGTTGTCGTCGTCGCCCGGGGAAGCCAGCTCATGCCCAGGACGAGACCGCCGACATCGAACATCCACCCGGCGGGCTTGTCGACCGCCTTGTCCGTCTCCATGGTATCGGAACCGTATGGGAGGCCGTCCGAAGATAGGACCGTAGTTTCGTTGAGGCCAAGGCTACACTGCTGCTGATCAGGATATGGTCCGCTAAGAATTTTCAGTGCCCCGTCGGTCGAAGACAGGTACGGCGTCGCCTCGAGCTCGTCCAACGGTCGCTGGACTTGGCCATGGTGCTCCTTCCGAACGCGCTCGTACCACTCGCGCGCGATCGCAGCCTCGAGGGCCTCAAAGTCATCGCGAACCCACGGTGTCGGCTGTAGGGCCCATTCCTCGTCTAGCAGTTTGCATGGCAAGACCTCGTATGGTGCCCATTTGCGGAACATGTCAGCAGCTTGCGCAGCGGCATGGGGATCGGGCCCGTAAAAGTCGTCCCAGAATGCCGTGCGTATCCAGGAAGAGAATATTCCGTGATGCATTCGCGTCTGTGTGAACCGGGACTCCTGCGGATACGGATCCATGGCGTTCGCGTCATGGCCAGGTGGTAATTTCCTGCGATTGTGATAGCTTCGCTTCTTGCGATTCACGTTGCCTGTGCCGTTCGCATCCTCGTCGCTGTCGACTACAAGGAATGAGTCGTCCTTTATGTCGACATCCGACTCGTCTGGCGCGATGAAATCATCATCCTCTGCTGGCGCGGCCCCTGCGTCGACGACGAAGTTGTCATCATCGGAAGCTTCACGAGCAGCGCGTCGTGTTGGCGTTCGGTTGGTATCTTCGTCGTCATCGAGTCCGTAGTCGATGGCCTCGGAGTATCTTTTTGAACGGTTCGATTTACGGGTTCTCATGATGGCGAGGTAAGCTTTAGGGTCATGATGAGAAGGCGTTCAGGTTAGAGAGCCAGGTGATTGACACAGCAAGAGCGAGACGCCGGCATGGGCAAATTGTGAGCGAGTCGATCGTTTCCAATATGGATCTTTTTACCAAGTTGATGCCCCTTGGCAATGCATGAGCTAGCGATTGCGATCGTGTGTAGCATTCAATTGTCCCTCTCAATGTGAACCACTTCGAGCCGCCCTCTGGTAGGTGCCTGCATGGATCTTTAGATGCACAGGGCGCGATTCTGGAATGGTTTGTTACATCGTTTTGGGACGTGTGCACGTGGAAAAAAATGTAGGTCAAGCCGCCTAAGTACATATCCCTGTAACAGGGCACCCAGCGCCTGCCCCTCGGACAGTATCCTACAATGTATCAGGGCTCATGGAGTGGTAGGTCGCCTAATCAATATCTCCAATGGGCCAAAGTGCTTGTCGCCAGATATACATACTCTTTCGTACTCGTCTCGAATCATCTTATCCACACGTGGGGATTCAGGGTCAGTCCTGCCAACAGTTAGTCAGGGTGTTTGCTCGACTGTGCAGGAGGGGTGTTCGTACGAAGGATAATTGAAGTTAATGCTACCGTACATCCAGATGATGATGCGCGGCCTGCTAATTTCTGTCACGATCTGCTTGACAGGGGCATTCGGGGAGAAGGACAAGACGATAGACTGCTCGTCGACCTCAAGGAAAGCCCTGGGATCTTCGACAACGCCAATGCCGGCCGAAGCCAAAGCCAGTCTGTCTGCGTCTGTGTAATCTGGGTCTTGTGCGATGCACGCAAGTTCGTTCGTCGGGAAAACGATGTCTCGAAGTAAAAGCATCAGGGTGTGTTGGTGAATGGGGGTCTCGTTGAGGCCGCCTTTGAAGGTCAGCGAGCCGAACCCAAAGGCCACAATCTTGGTCAGAGTAGAAGGCACGGCTTTCATGGTGAGGATCTTTCGTATGCGTTGGAAGTATCGAGAAGCCTCCCACGTTCGAGCGTCTTGAAGCACTTGTTGCAGTTCGTGGTCTGTATACGTCGGAGGGTTGTATACCGACGTGTTGCTGGTTACATGTACCTCCTCCATGGGAAAGGAGACCTCGACAGTCAGGAAGTCATTGCGCGTCCGGAAGTCATTCTTGTTGCGCCAAATCGTGAGAGATTGGATCGGGTTATAGCGCAGTTTGGGGCGACGCCTAGCAAACACATCTTTAGTTCATGGCACCAGGTGCTCGGTCTAGATGTATTCCTACGGTACATATTTTGTGTCTTTGCTCCCACTGCACGGACGTGGCCAGCTCATGAGAGCAGCGGATGTGACCGCGACTCCATCCAGCCCAGTGGAGATAAAGTTCACATGTTGCCCTGCGCAGAAAGCGTCAAGCTGGTCTGCGCAGTGTTCGAGGGATTCCCTTGTAAACAACAGCGCGCCGTCATCATAGAGAGCCTGAGCGTGCTTGGCGGCTTCCAACGGAGACAGCCCACTGCCGTCTTGCGAGCTCATTGAGCGGAGAGGGTTATCTGGGACGACACTGGCACCGTTCATGGGTGCCGCGGTAGAAACGCTCGGTCCAAACGATAGATTCGCGTTTTTGTAGCATTTCACAGTTCCTGATCGCAACAAATGCGGGGTGAGGAGGACACTTGGTGGTGACGTGAGGTGACGTTGACTCGCACACTCTCTCTTTGTGCATTGAGCGCCGCGAAAGTGTCCAGGGGTGTCAGCTGGATGGTCATGAGGCGAGATTGTGCTGTACCCCTCTATCCGGGTTGCCATGCGTATGGCGGGGTCATGCGGCCATGCGTGGTGCTGCTGAGTCAGCACAAAGACAGCCGGCTGGTTCCCCTGACTGTCTGGCCAATTCAACGCGGCGCGACCCTGACCGCTAGCCAAGGCTTCAGGAGTCAGGACACCATCGTCAACTGCTCGCCAAAAACGTCAACGCTCAGCCAACTTCACCACATTCTTTTTCCCGACCGCCAAGCAGACAGACAGACTGAACCCCTCAGCGCTGAACCTCCCCCTCCCACACCCGACAGACGCTCCTTCCTCCGCAGTCATGGCTCCCGCAAAGGCCTCCGCCAACAAGTACTCGGTGATCCTGCCGACGTACAACGAGCGCCGCAACCTGCCCATCATCACGTGGCTGCTCAACCGCACCTTCACCGAGAGGTAAGCCAGCTCCTCTCTCTACGAAACGGGCGCTCGCTCGATCTCGTACACGCTTTCCACGCCGCTAACACTTTTGCCCCCGCCCCGCAGCAACCTCGACTGGGAGCTCATCATCGTCGACGACGGCTCCCCCGACGGCACGCAGACGGTCGCCAACCAGCTCGTCAAGGCCTACAGCCCGCACGTCCAGCTCAAGCCCCGCGCCGGCAAGCTCGGCCTCGGCACCGCCTACGTGCACGGCCTGCAGTTCGTCACGGGCAACTTCGTCATCATCATGGACGCCGACTTCAGCCACCACCCCAAGTTCATCCCGCAGATGGTGGCGCGCCAGCGCGAGGCCGACTACGACATCGTCACGGGCACGCGCTACGCCGGCGACGGCGGCGTCTACGGCTGGGACCTCAAGCGCAAGTTCGTCAGCCGCGGCGCCAACCTGTTCGCCGACACGGTGCTGCGGCCGGGCGTCAGCGACCTCACGGGCAGCTTCCGCCTCTACAAGAAGAGCGTGCTCCAGAAGGTCATCAGCAGCACCGAGAGCAAGGGCTACACGTTCCAGATGGAGATGATGGTCCGCGCCAAGGGCATGGGCTGCACGGTTGCCGAGGTGCCCATCAGCTTCGTCGACCGCGTCTATGGCGAGAGCAAGCTCGGCGGCGACGAAATTGTCGAGTACGCCAAGGGCGTGCTGAACCTGTGGTTCAAGGTATAGAGGCGAGATCCCAAAAAAACCGACAGAGTGCTGTACGGAAAGGCGAGGATGCGCGTGTTTGACTTTTAGCGTTGGGTTGAGGGAACCCCCATCTTTACCAGTGCACTAGTGAGTGCATACATAGCTAATTGTAGGTGATGTTGGCGATTTCAAAACGGCACACGTGGTCTTGACGAAAATATGATACATGCATGCTAGAACTGGGCAGAAGGGGTCACCGTTGGCTTTTCATAGTACAGCTACATGTTGCAACTACATGTTGCGGCCACCCGTCACCATGAGCGTCTGTCCTGACACGTAGCTCAGCAGAGGGCTCGCCAGGGCGAGAATGCTGGACGCGGCCTCTGTCGCCGTGCCCGGCCTCCTCAGCGGGATGTCGGCGTGCTCCTCCCCAGCCGCGGCCGCAGCCGGTGCCGTCGGGATGCCGAGGGCGATCTTCTCGCCGCCGGGACCGGTGACGAAGGCGCCCTTCTCCTTGGCGTCCGTCAGTCGCGTCTTGATGTAGCCAAAGGCGACCGTGTTGGCGCGCACGCCGAACGCGGGACCCCACTCCTTGGCGATGGTCTTGGTGAGGCCCGTGACGCCGGCCTTGGCCATGGCGTAGTTGGCCTGGCCGGCGTTGCCGTGGACGCCCGAGGTCGAGGAGATGTTGATGATGGAGCGGTTGGCGCCGTCCTTGACGCGGAAGTAGGGCGCCGCGGCCCGGACGAGGCGGAAGGGCGCCGTCGAGTGCAGGGCGATGATGGTGTCCCACTGCTTGTCGGTCATCTTGTGGATGACGCCGTCCCAGGTGTAGCCGGCATTGTTCACAATGTGGTGAATCTGACCCTCGCCAAAAGCGGCAGCCTCCTTGACGAGCGTGTCAATGTACGCCGCGTCAAGCATATCGCCCGGTACGCTGATGGCTTGGCCGCCAGACTGGGTGATGCTCTCGGCGACAGCCTTGGCCTTGCCTGCCGAGGATCCTTAGCAAAGTGCGGCAACGGCAGAGATGACGACGCAGAAGACCTACCGGCGTCGATATCCGAGACGATGACCTTGGCGCCCTCATTGGCAAAGAGACGAGCAGCTTCGGCGCCGATGCCCTGGCCGCTGCCGGTGATGATGGCAACTTGGCCGGCGAGCAGACCCTTGGGGTAGTTGAGGTGAGCGGTGAGCTGAGCTACGCGGTCTGACATGGTGGGCGGTGATGATGGAAGTCTGGGGAAGGCAAACGAGACGTTGATGCGATCGCCGAGGCAAGCCGCTGCCTTTAAGAGCTCTAGGCATGGTAGCTTGACTCCCTAGGTAGGTAGGTATCTACCAAGGTAGGCAGGGTGCCATCCTCATAGTGGATGGGAGTGCCGAGGTACCCCGCGGCACCCGTTTTCCGTCCAGGGGTGGAAGTGCAAGTGTGGCGGGGCCGCATCGGGGATGTAGATCGTCGACGTTATGCCCTCGGTGTGTTCCAAGCCAGTCGTTGATTGTCGACATGATCTCCTACAGCCGAGGCGTGCACCTATCAATTGCAGCGCAACAAATGACACAGCGGGAGGTGTTTGTGATGGAAGGGATACGAGGGCCTCCGATGCCAGATACAGGGCACTCAAGAAGCTCGAGGCTGATCGCAGAAGGCGGGGGCACTGTAGCAGCTGTGGCAGGGGGAGCTCCACTGAACGAAGGGGAACACATCAGTTCTTCCAGGCCTTGATCTGGGGTACTATGGGGCATCCCGATAAGGCTGACATAAGGCGATAAACAACAACAACGAGGGAGAGCCCCGTCTCCAATGAGCCCCGCCTCCGCCGCCATTGAACATCACTGGAGCCATCCACCTCCATGGACAGCCCCAGCGCCTCAACCTCACCGTGATGCGGCCGAACAGAGGAAGGGGGTCATCTGGGCCTTGGGGCCGCTTGAAGCCCGTCGACCAGGATGCTCTTGACAGCATCGGCCTGCCCTCCAAGGGAGACACGAGGTCGGTCAACACGCGAGCCCCTCCCCCCGCATCCCTCCAAACCAACAGCCGCAGCTACTAACGCAGCGCCCAGGCTTCTCGACTTCAAGGCCCAAGAACGGTACTACAAGAAGATTGTCGAACGCTACATGACCTTTTGCTCCGACGCCGGCGAACGCGACGAGCTCCTGCGCCGTTTCGCCTCCCTCGAGCTCCAGACCCCGTCTCCCACGCCCGCGCCCACACCCCGCCGCATCCCGACGACGCCCACGTCCTCGGCGCCGCCGACGCCCAACATTCCGGATACCAAGGGTCTCTCGGACGTCATGATGGCCCTGCGCAAGCTGCGCGAGGGCATCGTCGCCTCGAAGCGCGCCGACGAGTTCGCCGTCCAGGCCTACCTCTTCAACATCCGCCTCTCCATCCTCGTCAAGCATCCCGAGTCCTACCACCCGGCCATCCTGCACCTGCTGCGCTTCGTGCACCCCCTGCAGCCGCTCTCGAGCCTCGAGCTGCACGAGGTCCTGGCCTACCTCGTGCTCGACACGGCCTGCCGCCGTAGCGACCTCGCCGAGGCCTACGCCCTGCGCAGGCGGTACAGATTGAAGGACGGCAAGGTGGATGCCATTCTCGGCGCGCTGGCACACGACAATTACGTCGTCTTTCGCAAGGTCAAGCGCAGCGTCGACGGGCACAAGGCGCGCTTGATCGAGTTTGCCGAGCCCGCCATGAGGACGCATGCGCTCAAGTGCTTTGGCAGGACATACCTCTCTGTCGAGCGCGAGTTCCTCGAGAGGTGCACGGATTCCGAGTGGAAAGTCCTCACGGCGCAGGAAGGGGTGGGATGGGAACTGGATGGGGAGAAGGTTGTCATTCGAAAAGTCAAGGGGCGCTAATGGGTTGAAGTTTTTTTTTTTTTTATCGTCTGGTGTTTGTCTGGTGGGCGACAAAGCATGATACCCGTGGGAGGAGGTCAAGAGAGTCGTCTTGATGGGAATGAGGAAGAATTCAAAGTCTCTTGTTTTCAAATCATATTTCAAGTTTGCCGGTCCTGGCGAATCGCTCAGCTGATGACTGGCTCCTTACACTGCCGGTCTACACCCCTCTCATTACGACGCTCGTCGTCCACTGTCCGCTCTCCGGGTCATATTCCAGCCCGTACTGCGTATGCCCATCCTTGACCCCCTTGTACTCGTGCGCAATCTCCAAATTCGGCTCGCCGTAATGGCCCATAAACTCCAGCTCGATGCGCAGCGGCGCGCCAACCGGCAGCCGCGCGTTGAAGTGGATGACATACGGCTCCGTCCGCGCAGGCCGCCGCGCATGCGCAATCTTGACCGACCGCAGAAACGTCGCAGGCGTGCCGTCGACGTCGACACCCCTGACGCGCAGCACATGCCGCTCGTCGCCCGTCGTCTCGAGCTCGACGACGAGCCGCCTCCGCAGGCGAAACGCGGGGATCGCGAGCCCCAGCCTGGCCATGACGGCCGCCATGAGATCGTCCGTCCTGGCGAAGACACGCTGGCGCGCGAGCCCGTCCAGCGGCGTCGCTTGCAGGTTGCAGATGACGAGGTCGCCGGCGCGCCGCCGGCCCACCGTCTCCGGGATCTCGCAGGCCGGGGGGACCGTCAGCGAGGAGCCGAGGGCGAGGCAGAGGTCTGCGGAGGCGGCGTGGTCTCGCGCGCGCTGCAGGGTGGCGGCCGAGAGGTTCTCGCCAAAGTTGATGATTGTGTCGAGGAGGACGCCGTGGCACGAGGCGCACTTGCGGCCGGTGCGGTGGTCGCGGATGGACTTTTCATATGTGGACACGGCGCGGAAGTCTGTTGGCTGTTAGCTGGCGGGGAGACCGGCGGGGCGAGGACATGGGGGAGAGGGACCGCGGAGATATTCCTTGCCGCAGTCACGGCAGTACTCGAGGTTGCTGTTGCCGTGCAGTTCGGAGATGCGATCCTGTGCCATCTATAAGCCCAGTGTGCATGCCACGCCCTTGTCCTGTCTGCGCTCACAGGCAGTATGCCGCTTCTCCTGTGCAGGCCGTCGCAGTTCTGGCTGACGAGGTACTTCAGGATGCCCTGGTTCTGGAGCTCGACCAATGCCATGTGTGTCAGCGTCGGAATGGCCTGCAGCGTATTCGTCGTCTTCCCAGTGCGCTCCCGTCCCTGGGCCCGAAGCGTCCACGCGCCATCAGGGCCTCGAAAGTCGGGGATGCCTGCGAAAAGCATGAGTGAGGTTCATCGACACAAGAACACTAGTGTTTACCGGCAGATGTCGAGACACCAGCTCCGGTGAACGCGATTATGTGCTTTGCCTTCCGGATATAGCCCACAAGGGTTTCGGCCTTGCGATCGATAACATCGGGGTTCTCGATGCGCTCGAGCCCGGCGATTTTGGGTGCTGTGTTTGCCATCGCGGTCAGTCGGCTCGTAGAGGCTCTACTGCGTGCATTGTGGCAGACATTATTGCATAGCTGGCATTTATTTACACCCAAAGGTCATCCTGCGCAGAGGACTTGGTGGTCATGCCAATGGGATCACCACATCCAATCGTTGCCACCGAACGAGACGAAGTCTAGGCAGCAACCCACGTGACCTGGAAGGATGAAAGTGGCGGCAGTATTTTCATCAAATGTAGAGAAATACAATTCGATGTCAGCCGGATGTTTGGACTTCAGTGGTACCATATTTGAGGACACCACGATGGTGCCGTCACTACGACAAATAGCCTATTGGTGGTGCAGGTAAGAGAATGCCGACCACCAATTAGAAATAATCCAAAGGCCCCAACAGGGTTTACACAGATGAGTTCGAGAGACAGAAAAAATCAAAGAGAAAAGCCTCAAGCTAGCTTTTCCCATGCAGCGGTTTCTGGCTTGTGGCTAGGACTTTCCTACCCCTTAACCCACGTGGCATTCATCATGTAGAACGGAACACTTTGATGACTTCTTCGAGAGTCACAGCGTAAAAGCTGACCCTGAAATAACACCGTATAGATCACACCACAAAGCATCTGCCCTTTGAATCCAGTCTCCCTGGCGTTGCATGATAGCCCCGTAAAGCTCAAGCTCAAGCTCAAGTCCGGCCAAGACGGCCTCACGGAACACAATACACAACAGCCAATGCTCAGCATCGTGATAGGGGCAGAGAGGGGGCCGAGAAGAGGGTCCATTGTCCCTGCATAATTCCAGCAAGAATCAATAGCTTATTTCGACAGCAGGGAATTATCATTGCAGTGCAGGGCCTGGAACGTGTCACACGATACTATCCCGTCTTGAGCATCCTCCAGGAGCCAAGGCTACCCACCAGACCAGCCGGCCAGCCAGTAAGCGGAGCAGACCCCCTCCAGAAACCCCGAGAAATCTCTTTCGTGGCCGGTGAAAAAAATGTATGTAATTGAATCCGTCAGGACGAGGTCTGGGTATACCTCAATTTTCTTGGCACACTTGTGGCTGAAAGGAAGCAAGCTCAACTGCCGTTGGCTTGCTCACGGGACACACTTGCAACGCCACCCTGCACGCCTCACAGCGGCAGTCACAAGTAGAGCGAGGATTGAACTCGGACTCGCTCTACCTCCAACTGCCTCTGCGCTTCAACGCACATCCGACATCGGGCCAGCATGGCAACAGGTAACAAGACTCTCCGCGTGGGGCGGTTGACGTGTGCAACCAACGTAAGACGCTGACAGATTTCTCAGGGCCATGATGCACAATGACAGCTCGGGTCTGCCCCCTGGAGAGACTACGAGCTAGGAGCCAGGGCCCAGGGAGAATGCAGCAGAATAAGCTTTTCGAATGAAGCTATGCCGCTGGCGATATCCCCGAGACCTCGCCTCGGAGGTTAGAATTTGGGGCCATGGGTACGATGCCGTAAGTCGCCACGATGTTCAGACACCCGGCACTCAACACACTGATTCCGAGTCGGCAATATCAAGTTCACCCGCAGAAGCATCATAGATTCGTGTCCGCCCACTATTTACCGCACGGGTTTCCTAGCGCCGGGCGTTAGTTAAAGGTAGCGCGGTGCGACGACGCGGCGTCGAAGTTTTGATCTGATAATCTTGCGCATTGCGCGCCTACCCCTTTCTGGACGGCTTCTCGGATGCTGATCGACGGGTGGTGGGGCTACCTGCTGCGAGCTGCTGGAGCTCGGCGTGGAAGCATGGCATGCGCTGTATTTTCATCGGCGTCGCCTTGTGCCGAGGGTGGTTTCGCTGAACATGGATGCCCGCTCCGTGATTACCATTCGTTCTTTTCAGGCCATCGACTGGCGGCCGGTCAGACTGCGGCGACCCAAGAAGCAATGCAGAAGTCGATTTAACAATTGAGCTTGGGGCACCGCTGACTTAGGCCTGCCTGGACACCCCCGAGCCCCGTAAACTTGGCCTGCCGGCCCCTCAAACGCCACTCTGGAGCATAAAAATAAGGCAGGGCTGCAGAAAGAGGGGACGCTGATGAAATGGCGTACTGCGGCGTTTATCTGAGAGGCCTGAGGACGAAACCGAGTGCACTGGTGGCTGGCTGGTGGCTTGCGATGTCGATCTTAGCGCTCACCATGTGGCAAGCTGACCTGGGAGGCTTGGTGTCTTGGTGTGTCGCATGCCCCCTTGTCTTCCCGCCTGTCCCTTGCTTGCGCTGAAGGGTTTTCCTCCGAGACAGGTCAGTGGGCGGGATTCGTGGTGTCTCATCGAAGTCCGGTTCTGGAAGACCACCTGCGTCTTCGAACCACCCCGCGAGCACGTCAGTCGGCTGATCCTGCTGCATGTTGACATGCAGCAGCAAGTATGGGAACGAGGCCTTGACATGAGGGGGGAAAAGAGAAAGAGCCCATCATCAGGACGCAAATACTCTGACAAAAAAAACATGCAAAACCCAGCCTTGCCAGGCTGCCCATCTGCTGTCACGCCCGAATCCGGGTGACGCTTGAGTCAGTGAACCCCCGTTGTGAAAGCTGAGATGAATCTCTGGGGAAGAATTTTCACCCATTGCCAATCTCAATACGGCCCTGCAAAGAGCTCTGCGCAACTCAACTTGGACAGCATGGGCAAGTGTTGGCGAGTTGGCGCCGAGATCGCACGACGCCTTTGATCCTTCCACCCAGGAGCCCCTCTCGGTGGGACGAATAATAGCCACAAGCCACGCGAGCAGACGGGTGAGGGGACGGCAAAACTTGCCGGGTCACTTCGTTTCCGTCAGTCATGGCCCCTCAACCGCCCTTTCGACCAAGGTCGGCGTCGGCTCGGTCTCGCGGTCGGGTGGGGGTAATGCGGACGAAGGCATGGGACTGAGAAGGGGGCCGAAGGGGGGACCCTGACGGCGCGCGGGTTACAGGGGTCAGGAGAAGAGGAACAGGGAGAAAAACCGGACATTGCCAAGCGGGTCGTGGGGGGTGCGGCCCATCGGGAACGGGTGCGACGTGTGAATGGCGGCTTCGGTCGTCTTTTTGCACTGCTCATCCTGGCAAGACCTGGATGTTGACCCAGCAAAGTGCCTGTTGTGAAAGCACTGGCTTGTTGTGAAAGCACTGGCTCGTTGTGAAAGCACTGGCTCGTTGTGAAAGCACTGGCTTGTTGTGAAAGCACTGGCTTGCCGTGAGCCACTGCGGCGGGTGGAGGGGCATGATTGAGTGTCCGCGATCAGGACTGCCACAGCCATGAGTACGACCTGTGGGAAGCAGGACACGGAAAGTGGGAGGTCATGCTGCAGTGGCTTATCGAGAGTGGGAAGCTCCACGATGATCCTTCGAGCCGGAACCTCGCGCCATGTCGTGGCGAGGGTCCTGGTACCTTGAGGTGCAGTTGGGTGCAGAAACAGAAAGGGAGCACAGCGCGTCACATGTCGGACATTCCCGTGGGAATGGTTCTGTTCTGGGCCACCGTTCGGGTCACTGGCTGGCCAGACTGCTTTGCTAGAGCTTTCGGAAAGCCAAGAGGTGAAGAGGGGCGGACAGCAGAGTTTGGGGTGGTGTGTCGTTGGGCTCACTGGGCGTGCTGGGCTCGCCCCTGGCGGGTTCTGATGAGAGCTTCCCAGGCAAGGATCGCTGAGAGGGGCCCTGTAAGGCCAGGGCTTTTTAGGGGACAAGGTAGCGTGCGTATGAGCCAACGGCAGGCGCTGCTTGACGATGCCGTCGCCACCCGATGCCACACCCGCCTGGGGACGCTAACACTAACGTCCACATAGCTCCGAGCACGAGCAATTTCTATTGGATGATGGCGTCCTGATGGATCTTATCTGATCATCTGATAAATTACCCACAAGAGCAAGCGGAAACGACTGAGACAAGACACAACCAACAGAATCAGAGTGAGAGGCCGAGTTCGAATTTTCTCCTCGGAACTCTTGGCTTGGCCTAGATCTGGAAAACTTCTGGCCTTGGGTGGGGCTGATCCCTGCTCTCTTTCTGTCTCTCTCTCTCGCTGTCACTGTGTTCCGAAGCCTGGCACGCCAGCCTGACCCGCCCACACCACCCGGTACCTACCTCCCTGCACCAGCACCAGTACCGGCCGGGCTTGCAGCGTGGGCTTGCGAGGCTTGCAGGCGCAGGAGCTTGAGAAGGAGCAGGAGCGACCCCCGTACCAAGTAGGCCCGTGGTGGGGTCACTACTGGGTAGGTCCTGCATCACATCTGAGCGTGATGGGGTCTGATGGGACCGATGGCACTGATGGACGGGAAGCTTTGCCTGGCGTGCCATTGCCGATTTTTGCGTATATAGTATCGACGCACTGCAACTGTCGATCCCTCTGTTGTTCCCGTTCCCCTCGTCCTCATCCCTCTCCTGCAGACCTGTGAGCGCCCTCCTTGTCTGCGTGGTTCTTCGCAAGCAGCCAACTACACCATCGTCTCATCGATCCCGGTGCTCTACCCGACCATGGCTTCCTACCCTCAAGAGACCCTGCCCAAGGGTGACGGGGCCCCTGCCTACCTCCAGGCCCCTGTGCCTGCCCTCGGCTCTGCGCCTGTTGTCGGCACTGCCAACGACAACATCGACATTGAGAAGAGCGTCGCCGCCAACCAGGCCGTCGACGAGATCCCTCACGATGACCTCAAGGCCGACTCGGATGCCGACTCGGCCAACTTCCAGGGTGGTGTCCGCCGTGTGCGTGCTATCACCACTGTCTGGTCCAAGAAGACGCTGTGGCTGATGTTCGCCCTGTACGTTTTCCTGTCGCGGATGAATTGACTGTGAAATCATAGCTGACAGCTCAAACCAGTCTCTACCTCGTCTCCTTCGTCGACCAACTGACCGTCTCCATCACCTACGCCCTGAACCCCTACATCACCTCGTCCTTCGGCAAGCATGGCCTTCTCGCCACCGTTGGCATCGTGTCCAGCATTGTCGGCGCCTGCACGTCCCTGACGCTCGCCAAGGTCATCGACATTTGGGGCCGTATCGAGGGCTTCATCTCCATGACTGTCATCATCGTCATTGGCACCATCATGAAGGCGACTTGCCAGAACATGGAGGCCTACGTCGCCGCTCAGACCCTTTGGTGGGTTGGTCACCTCGGCGCCCTGTTCACCATCGACGTCATGTTGGCCGATATGACTTCGCTGCGCAACCGTATGATCATGTTCACCGTCAACGGCACGCCTCTGATCTGCAGCACCTTTGCCGGCCCCAAGATCGCCGACCTCTTCTACACGTACCACGACTTCCGCTGGGCCTTCGGCACCTTCGCCATTCTCACCGTTGTCGTGGCCCTGCCCGTCGTCATCGTCATGCTGTGGGAGCAGCGCAAGGCTGAGAAGAGCGGCGTCCTCCCCAAGGTCGAGTCCAACCGCACCTTCTTCCAGTCCGTCAAGCACTACCTCATTGAGTTTGACGCTGTCGGTATCCTTCTCGTCACCGCCGTCTTCGCTCTCATCCTGCTGCCGTTCAACATTGTTCCCTACGCTCCCAACGGCTGGAAGACCGGCTACATCATTGCCATGGAGGTCATCGGTGTTCTGTGCATCCCCGGCTTCTACGTCTGGGAGATGTACGTTGCCCCCGTCAAGTTCCTCCCCTGGAAGTACCTCAAGGAGCCCACCATCATTGGCTCGTCCCTGCTGTACTGCGTCATGTTCATCTCCATCTTCTCCTGGAACACGTACTTCGGCTCGTACCTCCAGGTTGTCCACAGGCTCGACATCACGACGGCCAACTACGTTCTCAACGCCTTCTCGCTCGCATCTGCCATCTTCAGCCCTCTGTTCGGCCTGCTCATCCGTTACACTGGCAACTTCAAGTGGGTCGCATACACTGGTCTGCCCATGATGCTGCTCGGCACTGCTCTCCTCATCCCCTTCCGCCAGCCTAGCACCTCCGTCGCCGTCCTCACCATCACGCAGGTTCTCTGCGGTCTTGGTACTGGCATGTTCGCGACGTGCGGCCAGATCGCTGTCATGGCCGTTGTCACCCACCAGGAGCTCGCCGTCGTCATTGCCATCTGGGGCATGTTTGGCGGTATCGGTTCTTCTATCGGTTTTGCCATTTCCGGCGCCATCTGGAACAACGAACTGCCCGCCCAGCTGCTCAAGCGTCTGCCTGCCTCCGCCATTGACGACGCCGGTCTCATCTTTGGCGACATGGTTCTGCAAATGTCCTTTGCCGATGGCACCCCTGAGCGTGACGCCATTGTCGACTCGTACGCTTACGTTCAGAGGCACATGGTCATTGCCGGTGCGGCTCTTGCTCCCCTCTGCCTGATTGCCATCTACCTCTGGAAGAATGTCAATGTCAACAAGCTCGAGAAGGAGCAGGGCAACCAGACCAAGGGCAACGTTTGGTAAACGGCGGTTGCTTGCTGTTTGGAGTTTTGGATATTATGATTGTAGAGCGGTACGAGGCTGGATATCGTTCCTCGCGATCATGCCTACAAAGTCTTTTCCGCGACTAGATCTTCGACTTGTAATCTGTTAGCTTTGATTGAAATGAATCAAGCGTCTTCGTTCAAACTTTCTTGAGTCGTGTCTTGCATGCGTGCCTGTACTTTGGAACGCTTGGGACGTGATTGTCGCGATTTGCCGAGCTACCTGGTGGCGACTTCGGAGACTTTGAGGACACCCCAACCAATTGACAAGGTCTACCAAGCTCGTGGCGGCTGTTGAGGACATTTGGGCATCTGACCTGTTAGTTTGGGGTTCTGCCACTGGCGTGACGCTCCGATGCGCCGAATGTATCGCTGTCTGCTTACATGAGGTGGTAGACGGCGCTCCTAGATGGCTCTGACTATCTTTGTCTGGGTTTACAAGTTTGCAAGGCAAAGGCTTGAATACTTGATGCGCAAAAGACACGGATACATGACGTGGCGGCAGGCATGGACTGGCCTGTTACGCTGTAAAACCACGAAACTCAAATCCAAGCCAATGTGTGTAATGAGAATGGTGATGGCGACTGCTTATAGATGTGGAAATGTTTCTGAATGCGATGTGCGATACCATGAAGAGCATATCAAGTCTAGTGGCAGTGCTGGGGTTGAGCCGAGTGAAGAGGTCGTCCGCAATACGTCCGCAGGCCATGGATAGGTAGGGGCGTAGAACACATCTGGATTATGGCCTTCCGCAACTCGTATGTATGCGCTCTCGTAGCCCTTAGCCCTCCCTGTTCCACGACTTCGCAGGGCCTTCTGACATTCAGAGTCCAGACGAAGTTTTCTGGAAGATGGTGCGTGGCGAGACGTGGGTGACGTAGCGTTCAGCACGGTGCTGCAGTCTTCGGATGCTGTCACCGGTCTTGTAAGATAGGACGAGTGTTATATGCATCGCGTTCATGGACTGGATACCAAGTTCGTTGGAGAATCTTGATCAGAACTTGTGGTCATCCTGTATGTATTGGTTTTGGAAGACAGACAATGGCCAATCCGCCTTGAGGGCCCTGAAGAATTTCACGGCGCGCCGAGACGGGTCATTTTTGAGTCGAGGTTCGGTTCATTCGTACGACTTCTTAAAGCATCTCGTGTTGAATATCATTGCAAGCCAGAGTCGAAGCATAGTGTTGGTGTTTTTTATCTGAGCCTCTGTGGAAGGTTCAAGGATTGACTCGGTGGAAGTATTCTTCATCCTTTCCTTCGAAGAACCGCTGAGCGTATCTTGTAATAGAATTTTATAATATGTGAACACTCCGAACTCTGTAGAAGCATTCAGTATGAAATACTGGGAGTATCATAAGGGTGGCCCCAAATTTTCTACACATCCTGGGCGAAACGGTTGGATGAGTAGGGTGAAGAAACATGTCCGTAGTCAATTGCTCCTAGAGAATAGAGGCACGTCTAAAATCTGAACCTCCGCAACCCTTCTATGTATGCCTCCGTGGTCTCAAGCCCTCCCAAATTAGCCCCTGAGCTCTTATTCCATGAAGGACAAGTACCTCCTGACATCTCTCACGTTCGCATCTGCGTTTGATTCCTCGAGTAAGCTCAGCCAATAGTTCAAGGAAACAATACATGGTCCTTTAATAGGAAACACATCTACCGTCCAATCTCGCAACTTTATGATGAAACTCTTCTTGTTTCGTCCTCTCCCTCTTCCAGAAGCTCAGGCACGAGCGTGGCAAGCAGACAAATACGGCAAGCACGAAAATCACAAAATGTCGAACATTGTACTCAAGATAATATCAATTCGCTGTAAAGTAGAAAACGCCGTCCTAGATGCAGCTCCATTGCTGTGGATATCTCTTTAGAGGCGTTGAAACCCCCACCACCCGACTTCTTGTTTTGACCACTTCTCACGCTCGACCCTGCGAGCTATTACTCTCAAGTCGACACCCAAACTCATACAATCGAGCCTTAGATCATGAGACCGCCGATGAAGCCGGCGACGGCAACACCCATGGTGAGCATGCCCCAGCGGATCTCGCCGTGGGCCTCCATACCGGCGCTGGGCGCGCTGGAGGAGCTCGGGCTGGCGGAGCCGGAGGCCGAGGAGGGGGCCGCGGTCGCGGCAGCGCCGAGAGAACCGCCGCCAGTGGAGCTGGGGGCGACGTTGCTCTGAGCGTTGGCGGCAGCCTGGGAGTAAGCCTGGAGCGTCCTCTGGTTGTTGTTGGCACTGGTGTGGGTTAGAAGCCAATACACAGAGAGGATATGGGGGGAGGGAGAACATACGGAGCGTTGATGACGCCGACCATGCCGTTCTGGCAATGCTGGCCGGTGGCACAGTAGTACCACTTGGGGTTGGTGTCCTGGACGGTGACGCTGAAGACCTGGTCGGAGACGCCGCTCTGGACGCGGACGGGGCCGCTGAAGAAGCCGGTCGTGTTGAGGGGCTGGCAGGGCGAGTCGAAGCTCGACTGGGCGACCGAATGGGCCTGGGGCCAGAAGTGGAACTCAACGACGTCGCCGACGGCGGCGGTGACCTCGGCGGGCTCAAAGGTGAGGCCGTTCTCGCCAACCTTGACGACGTGGACACCGGGGATGCTGGCGCCTGAGGAGGCGGCGGCAGCCTGAGCGGCGGCGGGGGGGGCACCGCTGCTGCTGCCGTAGGCTGCCATGGCGGCGGGGAGGAGGGGGAGAGCGAGGAGTGCGGAGGCGTGCATTTTGGTTGATGTGGGTTGGTGAAGTTAGAGTTGGAGGGTATAGAGGCCTGAGGATGTGAGACGGTAGGTAGATGATGGTGTAGTTTGATTGAGATGGTTGATTGGGCTGATGAGAGGAGAGAGAGGCAAACAACTTTGGATGGCGGCATCCATCCCCTCTTTATGTATCCCATCTCGACAGCTCCATGTCTGTTAGGTTTGGTCCGACCTGGGCATGGCGTGCCGGCCAAGTCAACCGATGGTTGCGAGTCGCGACTCGAGCAGTATCAGACCCTGAAGCCGTGGGCCAAAGCCAGAACCAGGGCGTCGTCGAAGCGCTGCGCACCCATGCTCGCCTTGGTCCTCAAACAGGGGTGCCGCACGAGGCGCGGGTCCCAAACAAGGCCAGGGGGGAATCGGATCGGGTAAGGCGGCGGATTGGACAAACCAAGATGGGCAGATGAACCTATCATGGCGAAGAGGGTCAGGCTTACGCATGCTGAGGTTCATTGTTGGCATCAGCGCTCAGGCGGTCGCCAGGCGGCTTGTCAAGGGGTCATGCTGTGTCAAGTGTGTCTGTGAAGGTGTCAAGCCTTCTCTGGGGTTGCGTCCGCAGGCGGAGGAGGGGTCATTGGGGTGGGTCGGGACGACTATTATGGATGGATGATTGGCCGAGGCAGCCGGCAGTAACAAAGTCTAAAACATCCCAAGATCCAGGTTCGCGTGGGTCGTCCGAAGGGCAGCTGCGGCCAATGGCTGCCTTCCCTATCCAGGGGGAAGCTTCCCCTAACGGCAACCGGCACGGCTCCAGCGCCGGCAGCACCTGCAGCACCTGCAGCACCTGCAGCAGCTTCCTTCCCAGCTTCCTTCCCAGCACCTCCCCAGCACCTCCCGAGCACCTCCCCAGTGTCTCCCCAGCACCTCCCGAGCACCTCCCTAGCACCTCCCGGCACCTTCCCAGAACCTCTCAACACAGCCTCGACGCTAACCCCCCAGCAGCAACAGAGCAGGAACCACTAGCACTTGCGGGGGAACTGTTTCTTCCCCTTCCCTGACTAGCCATTCGTTCAGCACCCAGCAACACGGCCCAAGGGCGAACAATCTCTCCGGTCTTGTGGGTTTTCTTCATGATGCCCAAGCTCAGTCACGATGCCAAAGCAATAGTCATCGGCCTTGGCCCTCTTCGGCCTCTCTGCTGCGCCTGCTAGACCTCAATTTCCCGACCCTCATAACCCAGATCATTCCTCAACACCACCAATCTCACCCGCCACCTGCCCAGATCGGCCTCTCTCACGATGCCGCCAACGCTGTCCCTGACTCGGCCGCGCACCAGTGCATCCCAGAGCGACCTACTCCCCAGCCTGCCTCGGCGGCCTCCCACCCCTACCTCTATCTGGAAAAGGCTGTTGTTGCTCATCTCACCTCGGATGGTCTGATGGTGTTGCGTCGTTCGCGCCAATGCATGCACATGCAACCCGCCCCGGCTCCGCCTCAATTCTTGACCTCCCGGCATCTAAACTTTCCGGTGCCACATGTGAATGCCGTTACGCGGCCAAGCTTTCCCAACAGCTCGCCTGCTTCCTCCTTGGTGAGGACACGCCGGCCCCGTCACAGCATTTTGCTCCCGACTCTTTGTCCAGCAAGGGAGGCTGCTGACATATCCCTACGTCCTTTTCGCAATAAGGTTCAGCGTCGTGAGTCGTCATCGCAAACGGGGGTGCTGCTTCTCGTTGTTCGTCCTGCATGGTACAAGTTCCTCCGATGAGGTTGCGTCAGCTTGCGTCTTGCTATCTCCGAAGCTGGAATGATGCTGGTGCCCTCTGTTCTGCACGTCTCTCCCTGCCCTCTCCTGACCCTGAGGATCAGGCCTCGGCTCCTGACTCTCGGTTGCTGCCGAAACGATCACCGATTGATGTGTGATCCTTGGGCAATCATCATGGCCATCTTGTTTACAACAACAACAACAACAACAGCAGCAGCAGCAGCAACAGATTTCAGAACACTTCTGGCGCCAGCCAAGACGATCTGCGTCCACACATCCTCTGGCCTTCCGCCGCATGCTTTGACAGATCGCCACGGGGACTCTGTTTCTCGTGAAAGAGAAGAGGAGCAGGAAACGGAAACTCCTGTTTGATGTGCTGGTGCTCAAACCAGAGGCTGCCGGCTCGGAGATCCTTGCATGCTGACCCGGCATGACACCCGTAGATCAAGCGGGTTCGGGAGCGTCGGGTGCATAGACCCGTCCAAAGTCGAACCTCGTTGTCCCGCAAGCATCCCAGGCTCCTTGGTTGGATCGTTCCTACTGCCTCCAAAGTCTGTGTATCGGTCCGGCCAGATGGACTGAACCGGACCCATGGACTTAAGTTTAAGTCATATACTGGCATCGCTCTCAAACTTAGGCTAGAACCAGCGCTGGATGTTCTGGTGTGCAACCTTCCTGGCAGGTCCAGGGCCGAGCCTTTGCTTTCCTTGCCACGTACACATGCAGAGTAATAGTATGGCTACCAAGCACCGCTACAACGTATTTCAGATATCTGATCACAGCAGCTCTCAACTTTGTTTCCCACCCCACGATCATTTCTCCAGACCAGTAGGCAGGCTCGACGCAGAAGGTCTAACGAACAAACAGCACACTTCATCAAGATTACAGCTTCAAGATGGGTGTGCAAGGAAGCGCTCGAACAGGCACGTCCATTCAGTGTGGATCATGTCGACACAATATCTTCCAGGTCACCGATCGTTGCTTCTGTGGTTTGTGAGTTCAGCCTAGATGATGACCCCGCTCCGCCTACAACGCGACTGGGCTGGCTGTTGCCCGCGGATGCCGGTGCGATACTTTCCTCTTTCGATTGATGACTTCGACGCGCAAGACTTCCCAGCAGGGTCGAAGACGAGGTAGCAAAATACTGCTCTGTCGCCGCTTCAGCTGGGACGTGCTTCGCATCACCAGAGTTTTCCACTTTCCAATGGATGTCGGCGCTCGTGTTCACGTCGCCGTAGAACTTTCCTGACAGAGCGGCGAGCCTCTATCATCAGCAGTAGGAATACCCACCCCGCCTGATCGACCTGTCCACCTCTTCTCCTATTACAACGCCAAGACTTTGAACTCTTTTTGCGTCCAATGCCGCTGACTGTTCAGGTTTATTCACTGCTCTATTGCCAAGCATCAGGCACGGGCTCTTCCGCTGTTAGCGTGATGTCCTGCGTAGGTTTCCCATTCTTCTGGTCTGGTTGCATCACCTCTGGGACTGGTGGCCCTACCAGACTCGCGCCGAAACCTGAGCCAATGATCGACCTATTTCTCCCCATCATCACCCCGTGGGATATATTTACGTGCCAGTCCCTGTAGAAAATGACATTACGGATTCTAGACTTCGTTGTTACTCAGTAGTCTTGATCACAAAGACGCAGTTCTTTGTTCATGCTGCAGCTGTCGTGTAGAGCGCTTCCTTGCAACAGCACGCTAGTTCTGGGCAGAATGAAATGACTGCGTTCCAAACGGAGAGGCAGACTTCGATTCGGCTCCCTTGTAGCAAGATGTTGACAAGAGTTTGTGCGACTCCATGTCAATGAACGTTAGCCAACATTGCGGGAGCGGAGCAGACCAGACTTGGCGAGGGACTTGCTAACCCGAACCCTTACCTGGGAAACGCCGTCGCCCCAATTCAACGTCTCTTCCGCATGGTCCCTCACAGGCTGATTTTCTGATTTACCCCTATTTGAGTCTTTCATTTGTGTCTGAAGCTCGAGGGGGAGGGTGCGATCTGTTTATGAAGACTGATCGAGTGCGCGGCTGCATCGCGGGCAGGGGCTGGGAATTTTCGTTCGACGCGTATTGCGTCGATCATGTCTTTGAAGCCACATTGGTCGAATACTCGACATGAAGTTTGTGCTTGTTCAAGGCATTTGACCTCGGACGTGTTCAGCAACGTGATCTTCTACCCGGGCTCCTGGCTATAGACTTCTGCCTTCGGCTTACGCATGGCTTGGTCTGAACGAGATTTAGAAAATCAAGAGTCAATAGCAATGCTCTTCCCGGAGATGACGTGACATCTCATGTCGACAATCAAATGCATGTATGTCCCTCAGCGTCAAGTCTTATATATATATATTTTTTTTTGTGTTTTGCGTACACAAAAAGTTAAGACTAATGATCGAGCAAGAATGAGAGAAGAAAGATGAGAAAAATTCAAAACAGAAGCAACATGAGGCCTGTCCACTAGATTCGCTTGATTTTTCATTCTCGGCAGTGCTGCGAAATTCGGCCGTGAAGACGACGACGCCAGTGGACATCGACCACCATCGTTCCCGACCCCGTTTCAAACAACCTCAGCATCCAGAACGCCGTCAAGTACAACCGAGCTTATCAGGGCCGGCAATCCAGCGTGAAGAAGTCGAAGGCGGAATAGCACCACTTCAGTGAACCAGATGTATTCTTCTAATGAAATCGACGGCCAATTGCAAGCGGCAAGCCACGAGGCGTCCGTAGGACAGAAAACAGAAACACGCTCAATAGCCCACGCAGACATCCATCAGCAGGGGCAGGGGAAGACGCAGAAGTTGCAGGGAATCGGGCACGGGATGATGAAGCAGAACCGTCCCGGACACGCCTCGCCGCCGCGCAGCGTGAGCTCTGCATCGTCGGCGGAGCGGTCTTCCTGCGACCCTTGGGGCTCTTGAGCGTCTGGGCTCGCCATGTTAGCCAAGATGCAAACGGGGCGATGTTGTCATGCGCGCGCGCGGCGACGAAATGGAGAGCTCACTCATGGCCATGGCGTCCTGCGACTTGGGCTGCTCAGTGTGCACTGGCGCCGGGGCGCGGGGCATGCTTGATTGGTCGGACATGTTGGAAAGAGGAGATTGATACAAGAGGATGTTCGTGGTGATGAGAGATGCGATGATGCGATGTCGTGGTTCAGGAGAATGCGATCTTGATGAGCTTGGCAGGATGATGGAAGGCTGGGGCTGAGGGCGGTCGTTGGCTGATGGCTGTGCTGGCTGAGCTCCGCCTCACTGCGACGTCATCGATGGCTGGGGCTCGAGTGGCTTCACCTTGGCTCACCGAAAACGTCGGGCGGAACACAATAACACTATTAGATCACTGTCGAGCACGAGGATCTCACTGACAGAATATAGCCCGCAGCTCAAAATCGAACATCCATTTTCACCCCGAAAGCTCTCCGTCAATATAGATCTTGACCTTCTCATTATAGAAACACAGCATACCGGCGATCGCCGCGCATTCGATGGTCGGATGCCGATAGTACCAGACCAAGTCTTCCAAGGTTGTTTCATGATTGAGTCGGACATTGTAGTAGCTTGCGATGCCTTTATAGGGACACTCGGTCACTGTGTCTGACTTCAACAACTGCGCAGACCCTTGGACCACGGCTGTGTAAGGGATGTAGTAGCGCGTTGGGAGGCGGCTCTCCAGCAAGTGGACCGAGTAGGGAGACTCGGCGAGAAGTCGACCGTCATACTCGATACGGATCTTGCGCCCGGAATGGAGGAGCTCAACGCGCAGGTCGGGGTTCTTTGGATGAACATAGATCGGCGTGTCTTCCTCGAGCCACTGATCTGTGTCGCAAACGGGTCGCGTCAGCTGGGTTAGAGAGGCTCATGGGCGGTCGAGGCGGCAGAAGGGGAGAATGAAAAACAGAGCGCACCCACCCATACTCCCAAACTCGAAACGAACAAGATTCTGCAGTGGCCCACGGTCGTGGCTCATTCTGAGCCTCATTACGCTCCTAAACGGGAGCCCAAAGGCAGGACGATCTTCGCGAAGCAAGTCTACGCCTTGCACTTCAATGACATTGAAGCTGAATACTTGCCCGGTGGCAACTCCATCCGAGGCGACGACGGGACCGACGTTGGATGAACGAATGTTCATCAAGTCATCTTCAGGGATGTAGTATTGCGGATACGCCGCATGTTCCCACGCGAGCAACCCTCTCCTCGAGTCGGCAATGGTGCTTCCATGATGTACGACACGAATTCGACGTGTTGCTGGTTCCGTGCGCAGGAACCCGTGCACGAGGAGATAGAGCCCGAGTTGGTGCAAGCTGTAGATGTCAGTCGAGCAGGCCTCGGTGCAGGCTTCAACTACAACGCTCACTCGCAGCCCTGAGCTCCAACCTTGACCGTATCCGTCTTCATATCGGCGACAGGTTCCGCCATTTGATGCACTCTTTGAAGCAGATTATGCGAAGATACAACCAGAAGGGGGCTGCAATGCTCCGCCAGATGCAGCCTTCAAGTGTGACGATGGATAAGTTGACATCCCAAGCAATCTCTCTGTTCATGGCCAATCGCGCTCAGAATCTCGAATTGGCGATGGAAGGTCAGGTGATGGGGGACGTGCATAACCAACTCACACTGAATGCCCGCGCCTTTCCAAGATACACCCATCGATCACTGGGACTTGATGGTGACACAAACTATCGCAGCCATGACTGATTCACGACATGCTCTATCCCAAAATCAACGGACCGTATCGTGAATTGGTTCACGACGATACATCCGCTGGTAGCGCGTCCGAGGTAGTCTGCCTCACGAGCCAGCCTCACACACCTGAGTCACTCGGCGGCGACGACTCACAACAAGAGGCATCCAAGCACCAACTCACTTGAGGAGTCTACAAAAGCTTCACGCCCCAAAGGACCAGCCATAATCATGTCGCGTCCCATCTTCCTCTCAATACTAAAATTTCCATTCAGGATCCCTACCAAGCTCCCTTTCGCAAAAATGACAACCACACACAACCCCGTTGGGGCGACCCAAGCCTCGCCATCCTCATCACTGCCCCTCCCCTCCACACCCGTCTACTTCTGGCGCGAGACAGACCCGGACTCGGGCTTCCTCTCCCAATGGGCCCCCTCCCCGTTCCCGCACCCCGCCAACCCGTCCCTCGTCTTCCGAACCGCCGAGCACTACATGATGTACCGCAAGGCCGCCCTCTTCGACCCGTCCCAGGAGGCCGCCATCCTCGCCGCGACGCACCCGCGCCAGGTCAAGGCTCTCGGGCGCAAGGTCAAGAACTTTGACGCCGCGACGTGGGAGGACCGGCGCGAGGCCATCGTGACGGAGGGCACGAGGCTCAAGTTTACGACGGGCGCCGGGGCCGCGGAGCGGAGACGCCGGCTGCTGGCTACGGGCACGGGGGAGCTGGTCGAGGCGAGCCCGTTTGACCCCATCTGGGGCGTCGGGTTTGCGCCGCACGTTGCCCCGACGGTCGATCGGGAGGCGTGGGGGCTTAATCTGCTGGGCAAGGCGTTGATGGTCGTGAGGGACGAGTTGAGGGCGGCGGAGGGTCGGGCGGGCTGACTGGCAGGGAAAGGAAGGCAGGATGCTGGGGAGGAGGGGACGTCTGCGAACCAGCAGTATGAACTCTAGAGACCAAGATGCTGTTGAACATTGTACCAAAATTTGAACGCAAGCAACTTCGTCTCAGGCAAGCACATGAATATCAGATTCAGGTTTGGCTCAAAGGGTCGTTCCACCGAACGGCCTGGACTGGTCGCACTGACTGAACATTGTGAACCATGTGCTGCGACCCAGGACGTCAAACGGACGTCTGGCATCTTGATTAAAACAAACTGCTCGGCAGACGGCAGAGCCCTTGCCAGGTGTCTCGCAGGCTATTCAATATTCGTACAAGGTAGCCTCCTCGAGGCGAGAGCGGTGTTGGTTCTCCCCGGCCGCAGACCGCAGGCGGCAAGACTCCGCAGATAGTTGGTCCTTCTGTCTGTTTTCTTTCTCCTCCTCTCTGTGTCTGCATCGGCATCTGCTTTCTCCCAGAAATCGCCTTGTATCCCCCTCCAAAATGCCCCCGGTCTAGTTTTTTGTACATTATTGAAACATCAGAATGACAGAAAGTGTCACATCCAATCGCCAGCGTATGAGAGTGTTGGTGATCGAGCCGAGCCGAAAAAAGACAGGGCCGGCTCAGCGTCGATGATGGTGGTTTTCCCGCTTAGTAGTAGTCGCGTCCGCTCTTCTGCATCTCGATGAGCCTCCATCCCCTCGTCTCCGGGTTGCTGACATCGTCGGGCAGCCTTGTGATGCCGATGGCGTACGTCACCAGCTGCACCTTGTCCTCCATGCCGGCCGCGAGCTCGTTGGTCTTGGCGTTACGGTAGACGTGCACCTCCTGGGTACGGCAGGTGATGACAAACACGGGAATGTCGCCGGGCTCGAGCATGCGCGCCTTGGCGATATCGACGTGGCGGATATCGAGGATGCGGCCGTCTGACTTCATGCCGGCCTTGAGGTATTGCTTTGTGAGAGCGTCATAGACGGAGTACTGCGCCTCCGAGAGCCACAGCTTCAGGGTTGGGACGTCACCCTTGACGTAGGCGTCGAGGACCTCGGGAAGAATGTATTCGCGCAGCTCCGTGAGGAAGGGCTCCATCTTGAAGTTGGGATCCATCTCGCGGAACTTCTTGATGACCTGAGCCTGCTCGTTCTCGGCGAACCAACCACCGATGGTGTCGGTGATGCTTCGTGCTGTTGAGATGAGGGGGTTCTCGGACTCCTGGTAGACCTTGCCAGCGCTGAAGAAGCCCTGGACAACCTTGTTCTGGTCGCGGAAGTCTCTCCACGCCTCCTTCCAGGCAGCGTCCTTGTGAAGCGTGACGTTTGTGCCAGCCCTGTGACTGGAGTTAGCGAAATTCACGAGTTGGAAATGCGGAGGATGCCAGCGTACTCAGGGTCCTCAACAAAGTTCTCCGGCGTCTCGCCCCTGAGAGCCCTCTCAGCCTCACGCTTTTGCCTGCGCTCCTCCTTCTCTACCCAGCCGCCGTAACGCGAAGAGCTGCCATCATCAATGACATCTTTGACGTTCTTGTAGGCCTCGGTCTCACGGATGGGCTTGGTCGCCTTGTCGAGGGCATCGCCGGTGACGTTGGCGACCTTGCGAACACCCTTGACGGCGCTCGTGTCCCAGGTCCACGCAGCGCCCTTGCCAATGGCGCCGGCCGTCGTCTTGACAACGGTCGATGTTGTCTTGCCGATGGCGCCCGTGGTGGTCTGGTAGGCCTCGCGGGCCTTGCGCACGCGCTCGCTCTCCTGGAAGGTCTGGATCTCGCCAGAGAGGGCCTTGGTCGACTCGTTCCACTCCTTGGACTTCTTGAGCTCCGTGTTCATCGTCTCCATGAAGACCTGCCACGGTGTCATGTCACCGTGGGGCGGAGGCGGAGGGGCGTCCTCCTTCTTCTTCTCCTCCTGCTTGCCATCGCCCTCTTCGCCCTCCTTCTTCTTGTCGCCGGACGAGGCGCCCTCCTTGTCGGCTGACTCGGAGGACTTGGTGTTCTCCTCCTCGGCGGCCTTGGAAGCTTCCTCGGCAGGCTTCGTCTCAGCCTGGGGCTTCTCTTGTTTTTGCCATGTCGGCGTCGCTACGTGGAAGGAGCGGGCTGGTGTGGCAGAGATGAGGGGTCGGATCTCATGGGGAAGGAAGGATGATCGAAGAGTAGTAGGGCGAAGAGAGGAGGAGGAGGAGAGCTGTTGAGAGGAGGATTGTTGGATGCGGATGGAGGCGAGGCTGTCGGTGGACTGGAGACGATATGTCTGGGTCCTGCCAGTCGCAGGGGCGCTGCTACGAGCAGATGCCCTTGTCAGAGCATTAGGCGCGACGCTCCGTGAAGACCGGGCAAAAGAGTTCATGATGAAGTAAAAGCGTTCCGCCTCCCAGGTATGGGTGTTTGCGATGCGCAGGATAGGGAGGGGGCAGAGACGACTCGGTCGGGAGCGGAGAGGCAAGTACCTTAGACCGGGTGAAATTTGGCCGGATCAAAATTTGGGGCGCGACGAGGATTTCTGCGATCTCGGCTCCAGGCGGGCCGCGGCGCGGGCAGGGGGTCGAAGGTCGTGGAAGGGGACCCTAAAAGGAGGTATCTAGGTACCGTTGCTATTTAGCCGTGCTTCAGCCGGCTGAGGCCAGGACCACCAGCGACAGGACGTCCACCCCTGAAGTGGGCCAATCGGGACATGGCGTGCCAGGAAGCTGTTCGAAAAAATCCAGGTCACTCAAGCAGTATCGACGACTGGCCCTCCTTGACGCCATCCACGATCTGAACATCGACACATATCGGCGGCAGTGCAGCATCGTCTGTCGACCACACCCATAATAAAAATGAGCGGCCCTTCAGCAAGCCGCTTCCTCGCGAGGACGGCGTTCCAATCCATCGCCCGTCCCACCTCCATAACGCGATGCTCTCCCTCTCTCTGTCGGCCTCTCTCCCAAACCCCCAGCCGACGCGCCGATGACGCTCCCACGACAAAAGCCGGCTCCGATCTCCTCTCCTCTCTGTACGGCGCGCCCAACTCCCCGGCCGCGAAGCCCTCGACCCCCGCAGCGGCATCCGCAATCGCCGCGGGCCCGACCGACTCGAGCATGATGAACCTCTTCCGCAGCACCCTCGGCAAGGACGAGCAAAAGCGCACGCCCGCCGGCCTCGGCAGTGGCAAGGAGGGCTTCGGCGAGATCAAGGAGGAGGCCCTCGACGCCCTCGAGCCCTTCCACCTGCACATTTACTCGCACAAGCACAACACGCACGTCACCATGTCCAAGCCCGACCGCGGCGCCATCGTCTCCATGTCGTGCGGCAACATTGGCTTCAAGAAGTCGAGGCGGAAACACTTTGACGCCGCCTACCAGCTGACGGCCTACGTCTTTGAGAGGTTACGCTTCGCCGGCTGGGACAAGAAGATCAACCGCATCGAGCTCGTGCTGCGCGGCTTCGGACAGGGCCGTGATGCCGGCGTCAAGTGTCTCATGAGCCCCGAGGGCGCCGTGTGGAGGCAGAAGGTCGTGCGCGTGGCCGATTCGACGAGGCTCAAGTTTGGTGGCAGCAGGAGCAAGAACCCCAGGCGTCTGTAAGAGCGTCGGGCGCGTGTTGCAGCATGGTAGAAACGCGGGCGCAGGACGACTGGTAGTCGGGAACGGATGGACAATCAAATGTACAATACGTGTACAGCTGTACTATATACCAAAGAATTCAAAGAACTGTTTAGGGTGTTCTGGTTCCCCATTTCGCTCCCCCCACGCAACGCCGAACATGAAGGAAAGGTAACAAAAACAAAAACAGAGAACGCCAGCCTGATCTCGCCCACTGTGGTATCAAGGACCCGGAACGCCATTCACTTTGTATCCCCTCCCCCAAGTAGAAACCCTGTGCCCTGAATCACCATGATGTTATGGCCTCGGGGCTCTCTCTGATGCCGGCAATGTCCGACCGGCTTGATCCCGTTCAACTTGCTTTCCCTTGCCGCTGCCTCCGTGCCGTCTGTCGTCTTCGCTTCCCCATCCCGACTCTTGTCCCTCCTCGGGGCGTGGTTCACCGTGGAACCTAGGTGGGGACTGCTTGAGCATACGAGACCCTTCGTGCGTCCCGTCGTCCTCGTCCTCGTCCTCGTCCAGGAGCTCGCCGTCGACCATGTCGTACTCGGGCGGGTCGATCCATTCCCTCGGCACGACACAGGGCAGCGCAACGCCAATGCTGGCCGCGCGATTCAGCCAGCCAGGCCCGCTCTGGCCCGTCAGCTTCAGGCAGAGCTCCGACGTGAAGTGGTTGCAGTTCCGCGTGAGGAGGTTGTACGAGGTGCCCTGGAACTCCTTGGACACGTCGTCGAGGATCTTCTCAATCTCTTCCTCGGTCATAAAGGTGAAGCCGTGCAGGATCTCGCACTTGAAGGTGCCGCCGGGGGGCTCGGTCTTGGGGCTCGTCCAGTAGACGCCGGTCATGCCGCGGCGGTCGTGGCCGCCGTAGGCGTATTCGCGGCCGTTGATGACGACGCCGGAGTGGAGGAGGGAGGCGCCTACGGACCACAGGACGGTGGATAACCTCCCGGGCTGCATCTGTCAGTCCATGTACATGATGTGGATGTGCAGGCGGAGCAGAGGGTGGCGCATCGGGCTTACCGGCAGCAGGTCATAGACGTGAATGGTGACCTCGGTCTTGGTGAGGGACAGGGTTGATCGATGACGATTTGTGGATTGTCTTGCCGAGTTGGAGCGTTGCGGGCGAGTCGGAGGCATCTTGGGGGGTTCACAGTGGGTGGTAGGATGCAAGGAGGAACTGGCGATGCTGTTTCCTTGAAGCTTGGGGTGGAGGCCAACTACCTAGGTGCTTTAGGTAGGTAGGTAGGTACGCAAGGTGGAAGACGACGAAACGAGCGGGGCAATGGAGCGGGATCAGGCACAAAGATGAGAATCAGGATGAGCGTTTGTCAAAAAAAAGACGAAGGCTATGTACAACGGCTTTGGGTGAAGCCGGAACGTAGGGAAAGGGTCGGCTGATCTGGATGCGGAACACAAGGTGATGTAGGGTATTGGAGGTTGTTTGCGATGTCAAGGCTTGGATGCTGTCAGATGGCGCAGATGCGATGCGATGCGACCTTGTGACATGGGTCAGCAAAGCTCACGCTGGGAAGCTGGACGCAGGCGTGGTGAGTGACGACAACGGGGACGCGGGGTGACCTGGCCTGCCTGGCTGCATCCGGGGGCGGCATGGCACTGGAGCGCCCTGAAGCCCGCTAGAGCTGCCTGCACCAGAGCTGGTGACGGGCTTCAAGGCGGCCGGGGAGCAGGTTCCTCCAGGCGCCGGAGGGCTTCCTCAGTCCTCAGGCAGGCCGGCTTACCTCATCAGGGCAGCTGCAGCAGCGCCCAGGGTAGAGCTGCACACTTTGGTGGGGCACCGCAGGAAAATCCAAAGTCAAGATTCGCGCCCTCTGCCGCAAAAATTCTCTCCTCTGCCTTTTTTCCCTCATCCTGCCCATCACTGCACCAGGCTTCTCCCAGCCCAGATACCCAATCCCCTCTTTTCCTCCCCCCCCTCCTCTGGGTAAAAGGTACCCTACGCGGCCGCCAACTGGGGGACGGGTTCACACGGTTTGCGGCTGGTCACACCAGCCAGCCAATCCTTCACCACGACGTCCCTCCTCGCGCCCTCCCTTCCCTTCGCTTCTTTTTTCCCCCCTTTACACCCACGCGCAGCTAGCTCTGCTTTTCGTTACTGTACCGGCAACAGTTTCAGTCACCCCTCACCTTCAGTGCTTCGTTGCACTGTTTTGTATACCCCCTCCCGTTCCTACGCAAAGAAACGAGGATCCAAGATGCCTCCCAAGAAGCAGGTTGAGGAGAAGAAGATTCCCCTCGGCCGCCCTGGCAACAGTCTGAAGAGTGGAATTGTACGTTGTCCCCCCCCCATCAACCACACCACCCTGCCGCCGTCTGAAGCGAACCCCGCGCCTCCCACCATTTTTTTTTCCCCCTTTCCCTTGTACCCCTCCAAGCTTCGAGGCTGACCCCGCGATCCTCACAGGTCGGCCTTGCCAACGTCGGCAAATCCACCCTCTTCCAGGCCATCACCAAGTGCAACCTCGGCAACCCTGCTGTAAGTCTCTCTGCTGTCCCCGTCGCCCCGTGGACCTCCAGGCTCATTGATTGACCAAGGTGTAGAACTTCCCCTACGCCACCATCGACCCCGAGGAGGCCCGTGTCATCGTCCCCGATGCGCGCTACGACTGGCTGTGCGAGAAGTACAACCCCAAGTCTCGTGTCCCCGCCAACTTGACCGTCTATGACATCGCCGGTCTGACCCGCGGTGCCTCGACCGGTGCTGGTCTCGGCAACGCCTTCCTGTCCCACATTCGTGCCGTCGATGCCATCTTCCAGGTGGTGCGCTCCTTCGACGATGCTGAGATTATTCACGTCGAGGGTGACGTCAACCCCACGCGTGATCTGGACATCATCAGCGAGGAGCTCCGATTGAAAGATATCGAGTTCGTCGAGAAGGCTCTGGAGGCCCAGAAGAAGAAGACTCGCTCTGGCGGCCAGAGTCTCGAGATGAAGAAGATGATTGCCGAGCAGGACACCATCCAGAAGATCATCGACTGGCTGAAGGACGGCAAGGATGTCCGAAAGGGCAACTGGTCCCCCAAGGAGGTAAGCCGCAGACCATTTTTCTTTTCTTCCCTCGCAAAACGAGCCATCCCCTGGCGACTCGCATGATGATAAAGGACCCGAGGTCCGACTTATAACCCAGCTCGTCGAATGCCTCACAATAAACGCAGAGTGCATACTGAGATAAAAAATCATACTGACTTTCGAGTCGCAACACCTCTCATGATATTGGTTCACGGATTGTATCGAATGATCACTGACAAGAAGCTCTTTCAGGTCGAGGTCATCAACCCTCTCTTCCTCCTGACGGCCAAGCCTGTCGTCTACCTCGTCAACCTCTCCGAGCGTGACTATGTCCGCAAGAAGAACAAGCATCTCCCCAAGATCGCCGAGTGGATCAAGGAGAACGCCACTGGCGACCCCATCATCCCCATCTCCGTTGCCTACGAGGAGCGCCTCAGCCGCTTCGAGACTGAGGAGGAGTCCCTCGAGGAGCAGAAGAAGGTCGGTGCTGACTCGGCCCTTCCCAAGCTCGTCATCCAGATGCGCAAGTCTCTCGACCTCGGCAGCTTCTTCACGACCGGCACGGACGAGGTCAGGCAATGGACCCTGCGCAACGGCACCAAGGCCCCTGGCGCCGCCGGTGTTATTCACACCGACTTTGAGAAGACGTTCATCCAGGCCCTCGTCTACAACTTCTCCGTGCTGAAGGAGCTCGGAGACGAGTCCGAGGTCAAGGCCAAGGGCAAGGTCATGACCAAGGGCAAGGATTACGTCGTTGAGGATGGTGACATTTTGCTCATCAAGGCCGGCGCGGCCAAGGCGTAGACGTTTTCATGACGAACATGAGACGCGAAAAAGCCGATTGAATGAAATTGATGAAGACTACAACTTGTCTCTTTTTTTGGTGAATGTGATTATTTATGCTTGGACTGGTGCTCCCGAACTGAAGCAGTGTGAGATCCCATTGGCGGCTTACAAGGTGTCTTCCATCCCAGACGACCAGCGCCACATCGAGCATCAGGTATCGTGCGCCTGGAAAGCATCAGAAGCCAGGCCCGCCATCCGTCCATGGCTTCCCCACATACTCAGACTTCTCCCCGACACACGTATCCCGCAGCGCAGCCTTCGCCTCGGCACTGTCCGCCGCATAACACGGCAGATCCCCCGTGTCGCCCGTCACGCCGTCACAAATGGCAATCGCAGGCCCGCCGCACGGCGACCGCACGGCAAAGTTGCGGAAGCGGATATTGTCGCACACGGCGTCGGGGCTCGTCGAGCACGTCAGCTTGGCGACGGCACGGCCGCGGATCCCGCGCGTCGAGCCCGTAAAGTTCTCAAAGAGGACGTTGGTGATGGACATGCCGGCCGGGTATGCCTCGCAGGTCTGGGCATTGATCTGGTTTGTTCCTGTCAGATGGGGGCTTCCAGAAGGATTCCACGCCAAGGGGGGGGGGGGAACGGATGAGACCTACATTCCAGTAGCAAGAGTCGAGGAATGCGACCCATTCGTTGTTGGCGTTCCAGAAATTCCTGGCGGGTCAGTCCTAGGCATGTCTCAGAATAGAGACGGAGGGGACGTACCGGAAAGTGACATTGTTGACGTAGCCGTGGCCGGCGGTCGGTCCGGCCCAGACCTTGATGCGGCTGCCGTGCTGTGGGAGGTGTCAGCGGGAGGCGGTCTTTTTTTGTGGTTGGAAAAGGGGCTGGCGCACGCCGCCGTTGAGCATCCAGACATTCTCGATCACGACGTCTTCGACGAAGGACATGACACCCTTGTGTTCTCCCAGAGAACCGAGGGACTGTTATCGTGAGTGACGCGAGGTCCACCAAAAAGTGGGCGAATACGTACCTGGCCGTGTGTGCCATTGCAGTACATGTGGTTGACGTGAATGTTGGTACCGTTTGATTTTGGCGAGAAACAGTCGTCGCCGACGTCGACCCAGACGCGCTCAACCGAGACGTCCCTGACGTTGAGGGAGTTGAAAAAGTCCGTGTTCGCAGGCCGGACAGTCTGGTCTCGTGGGCGAGCAGTGCAGGAGACATCGCGGTAGGAGATGCCCTCGGCTGCGCCAACCACGTCAGTGACAATCCTCTCGCTCACGAGTAGCGTTTGGTGGAAATACTGCGTTCGATCAGCTGGTGCCAGATCGGACCATCTTTGAACTGGATCCCTTCAATCTGCACATTGGCGGCGTCTCCTACATAGAAGAGAATGGGCCGGGCATAGGTGTAATTGTTGTCCGCGGGGAGGTCAAGCTCGCCGAACTCACGCCACCAACGCTCGCCGTTGCCGTCGATGACGCCGTCGCCGTAGATTTTGAAGTTCTTTCCGCCCCATTTCCCTACCTGTTGTTAATGTAGATGACCGTCTCATGCCTCGAATCGTACTCACAAAAAAGGAGATTTGTCTGGAAGGGGTGCTTGAACGCCGTAGCTTGCCATTGAGGAACGTTGTCGGTGAACTTGACATGTGCTTAGTCTGATATCTGGTAAACCAAAAGACCAGGAGAGCCCACCAAGATCTTGCCGTCCAGACGGACGTGGATGTCGTTGAGGAAGGTCAGGTCCAGTGGCTTGCCGATGACGAAGAGCTCGTCTTTGGGCAGGTGAAGCAGTCCGCCATTGTTGGCCTGTTTAATTCCCTCCAGAAAATCATCCGAAATGTCGTCAGTATCGTGCTTAGATGGGCGTATCCTGGTCACTTTGCGACAATCGCCTTTCGTACTCCGTGCTCGATAGGGATGCTTTGCTCGGAATTCCTCGAGAGATCGAGGCACACCAGCTGGTAGCTCTATGGCAAGAGATGCATTGCTGAAGAAGGCAAGGAGTGTTACAGCAACTTTTGAAAGATGCATGATGAAATTAACACGAAACACAACTTCGTGCGTCTGGCAGTAACTTCAATACCTCCTTGCGAGACATCTTGGTGCACCAGCTTGATACTTTATACCGAGTTCACACTTTTAGATGCGGAGGACTCTAATGCATTGCTGATCTACTCTACGTTGGGAGAGATGCAGCAAATACTCCGTGAGCACTAGAGAGACCAGTTTGGAGCTCCTTACGTCTAGTCTGCGGGGCAGAAGAGAAGATGATCTAAGCATCGATACGGATGAGTAGCCTAGGCATCATGCATGTTCTCCTGTCTCTGGCCATCCACTTGTCGTTGAGCATCACATCAAGTCTTTTCTCTCCCAAGTTCAAGAGCACTCCCCCGCTGCCAAGACCAGCATGCCGATGTAACCGCAAGACGTACATGGGGGTCATTGGTGGACTCGAAAACAGCGAGAAACCCCGCCGGATGGTCCTGAAGGATCGCCCTTGCACGAGACGGCTCGGATATACAAGATCAGGTAGTATCGGCGCGCCAGGTTCAAGATGGGTCTTCTCGGCGCTCCAACCCGGATTTTGCGGGGTGCGCTGTCGGCGCGTGTTGACTACAGACTGATGATGAAAGCCTTGAACGACCCTTCGCTTTCCACCGCAATAAGGTTCATACACGACCAGTGACCTTTTGCCGACTATCGTATCGCTGTCTCTTCTCTCTAGTGCCTCCCTCTGCCTGACACGGAAAGACAGCCTACTTTGAGCCGGCCAAAGCCTGAACAGCAGACTGGAGGGCCGCCTTGTCGGCACCACGCACCCTCTCGACGAGCCCATCACCAGAGAGAACGACAGAGGGGCGACCCTTAAGGCTTTCCACCGCGACACCGGCAGGTTTGCCGTTCCGGAAGATCACAAAGGTCGGCATGGCGGAGACGTCATAGCGACTCGCAATGTTCTGAACATGGTCGACATTGACCTTGGCGAAAGCAAGCTTGCCCTCCAATGCATGATTGTCGGCCAGCTCCGAGAAGACTGGGGCGATGGCGCGGCAAGGGGGACACCAGTCGGCGTAGAAGTCGACGACAACGTTGGATGTCGAGGACAGGAGGGCGTCAAACTCGGCGGCGCTGGCGACCTTGAAGACTTTTCCGGACGTCTCGGGAATGGGAGAGCGGTCGGCGAAGACAGCCTTTGGGGGCGTGTTAGTTGATTCGAGTCACGAGGATGGACATCTCGACCAGGGCGGTTCATAGCGCACACCAAAAGGTGGATAATGATGAGTGTGGTGGACAGGACATACTCTGTAAGCTGCGAACAGCACGACCGCGAGGATGATATATGTAAGTGAGATCATACTGAGTTGCGCAGCTGGTATCGGCGAAATGCGATCTCTATATATCAGGCAGATGAGATGTAAAGCGAGGGCCTTTCCAACAGGTTGAGGCAAGGCTGGGCGACGCTCAAGATGACGATAAAAGATAAGGCTGTCGCAAGGTGGAGCTGTGAGCAGCGCCTCTTTGTCACGTGGGGAAGGTTGCGTCGGTGGACACCAAGCACCAAGATCTCGTTCGCCACCCTGGCTGAAGATGCACAGCGATCCATCCTTTCCATCCACCGCCGGATCATTCTGTGTGTCACCCTGACCAAGTCTCGGGCATTGGGCGTGCATTCTGCCACCATGCACAGCATCTGCTATAGACTTACCCTGACCGACTTACGCTGACTTACCTCGCCATGCCGAAAGATCTGCCGTCCAGGACCGACATCGCTTACCAACCTGTTGATCCGAGTGGCCCACTATGCCGTCCCCAGAGGCTTCTAGACCGTGATGGGTTTAGCGACAGCCCTGGGCGCGGGTTCCGGCCATCTCGCAATCCCCCCACACGTTCTACTCCAGACGACAACCGGCAGCATCGCGTTCAGGCCGAGACGCCTGCTGGTCAACTCATAAGGCTGGTCTCGTCGCTGCCTGGAACGTGAGTGAAGACCTTGTTGCAGCTCAAGTCCAGCCAAGGCGTGACCATGAACCTCTCTGGCGAGAAGACTGTGGCCGGTGAGATTGAGACGAATACGAGTGAACCCGGACACACCAACACCACCGCATCACCGCGTGGGAAGAAGCTGTCGACATCTTCGGACGCCGAGCCCTGCCCACCAGTGGAAGACGGACCGATCGAGAGCAATGGCCCTCCTGCGCTGCCGTTCTCCAAGGCGAGAGCAATTGTGCTCGTGGCCACCCTCGCGGGCGCCAGTTTCATGAACGTCCGTCACCCCTTTTGGCCATTGTGAGGATAGTGACTGACTCTTTCAGACCATGTCACTGCAAGCCGTCGTCATCATCTTGCCTGCTATCGGCTCTGACCTCGACATTCCCGAGCAGCGTCTGCAGTGGATCGTCTCGGCCTACTCTCTCGCCTTTGGCTGCTTCCTGCTGCTCTGGGGCCGCATCGCCGATATCTACGGCAAACGCCTGATCTTCGTGGCTGGCTCTGCCTGGGCTGCTGTCATGACACTTGCCAACGCCTTTGTCCCCAACGAGATTGCCTTCAACTTGTTCCGTGGTCTGCATGGCCTCGGCGCCGCCGCCAATGTTCCCACAGCTATCGGCATCCTCGGCACCACGTTTCCGCCTGGCAAGGCGAAGAACTACGCCTTCAGCGCCTACGCCGCCGGTGCACCCTTGGGTAGCGTCTTTGGCAACCTCATCGCAGGTTTCATAGCCCAATATGCTGACTGGAAGTGGATCTTCGGCGTCAAGGCTATACTCGCCGGCATGGTGGCCGCCGCAGGCTTTTTCGTCATCCCACCACCGCCGCCGCCCCCACCGTCGCTCGAAGGCCAACCGAGCAAGATCAAGCAGTCGGTTGATTGGATCGGAGGCGCTCTCATCACCGTCGGCATGCTGGCCCTGCTCTATGCCCTGACCGAGGGCAACGTTGTCGGTTGGGATAGGCCCTGGATCCCCGTCATCATTGTCGTATCCCTGATCATCATTGCCGTTTTTGTCTTCTGGCAGCGCCGCCTAGAAAAGAAGGGCGAAAGACCTCCGCTCATGAAGGTCTCGATTTTCAAAAACAAGCGTTTCAGCGCCGCCATGGTCATCATGGGCCTGTTCTTTGCCTCGTTCAACAACTTCCTCGTCTTTGCGACCTACTTCTTCCAGGACTATCAGGGCCTTTCGGCACTTCAGACCACCATCCGTTTCATCCCCACGGGTGTCGTGGGCATCGTCACGGCATTCGTCGTCGCGCTGCTGCTGTCCCGCGTGCCAACCTATCTCCTGCTCGTATTCGGCAACGTTTCCATGGCATTGGCCTGTGTGCTGTTCGCCATTCCGATCCCCTCGAACACGACGTACTTTGCCTTTGGGCTGCCCGCCATGATTCTGTCCGTATTCGGTGCTGACACGGCCTGGCCGTCCCTGACGCTGTTCACCTCCAAGTCCCTGCCGCAGGAAGACCAAGCCCTCGGCGGCGCGCTCATCAACTCGGTCGGCCAGATGGGCCGCGCCATTGGTCTGGCGATCAGCACGGCCGTGCAGACGGCCGTCATGGCCAAGGCGCGCGGCGTGCCTGTCATGGACGTCGGCGAGACGAAGCCCTGGGATGAACCCTCGCTGAAAGGTCTGCGGGCCGCCAACTGGATGAATTTTGGGTACGGCGTTGCGTCGCTGCTCATCGTGTTGTTTGTCTTCCGAAGCTCGGACGTTGTGGGCAGGGCGGAGCCGCCAACGGCGCGTTCCGGCGGCGAGGAGGGAATCGTGAATGAGGAAGAGACGAATGCTGAGAGGAGGAAGGCGTAGAGAAATGGCAGGATGGATGAATATTCCACCAGGCGGAGCAAATGCGACGAAACACGGGCGCCGACAAGCGACTCTTGACTTGCAAACACGATTATAATCAGCAACGTTGACGAACGATGTTCACCGAGGGGCTTGGAAAAGCAGAACAAACCATGAAGCACCGAGACGCATGACACTGAAAAGCAACACCACAAAGACAGCCATGAGCAGAATGCGGCGCCAGCCAGACGCTCGGCCAGGATTCACGTCCCTGATCAGGGACCAACCTCTATTCAGAAGGCCAGGCCTGGATAGTGGCCGTGGGGGAGCCCTCGCGCGCCCCGCAACATCCGCCATGAACCCACCCTTCGCTCGACTCCTCAACAATCACCGGTGAGGTGGCCGAGTTGGTTATGGCGCCAGGTTAAGGTCTCCTTAACAGATTTCCTGGTGGGGCAACCCGCGCGAGTTCGAGTCTCGTCCTCATCAATATTTCCTTTTTGCTGCGAGTGTAGCATGTAGGATTTGACTTTGATCATCGTGAGATTGCGTGGCGCGGGTTGCGCTGGGATGGTGATTTTTGCGCGATCCACTTTCGGCGGATGGGATTTTTATTATGGAGCTTTAGGTCTGGAGCCTCAGGTTTGAGGTTTGAGGTTTGAGGTTTGAGAGACGACTCAGGGGTATGACCAGCTGGTCGGGGACATGTATATCAATCAGCAATGGGCACCCGGCTCGTCTCATTGATGAATGAATTAACTGTCTAGATTTATGCTTTTTGATAATGATGCTGTTCCATAATAATGTTTCTAGAGACTGGCCTTCGGATTACCTATTAGTTCCTGTCGCGCCAGTGACCTCAACTGCTTCGATCCAACAGAAAAAGAAACCCCAAACTCCTTGTACGCCTTGATATACCTTTCCCTTGTCTATGCAGCGGCAACCTTGTAGCTCAATTCGATACGAGACTTGTTCAGAATCATCAAGGACAAGCTCGTCAACGTGGCGCTTGTCAGAAGCTCCAGCACCTGCAGATGAGCAAGAAGCTCCTTACTGATCCAGTTGCGCAGCTCAATGGCGTTCAACGAGTCAAGGCCATAAGCTGTCAGCGTGGACGCCGGATCCAGATCGCCGGGCTGAACCATGAGAATCGCCGAGAGCTTCTCAATGAGGCCCTTGACAATGGCCTCCGAGGCCTGGTCCTCACAGCCAGCTCGAGACACGACCTGGTGGATGGACGCCGCCTGGCCGGAGCCCTGGCTGCTCGTGCCAGCGGCCGCCAACAGGTCGGCGAACCTGGCATCGGCAGCGGGGTACGGCGGCCGGGCGCTGTCGTCAATGTGCAGGCCCGTCAGGACGAGGCCGTCGCACGACGCCGAGGCCGTGCCGCTGACGGCCGCCGTCAGCAGGGCGAGGAGCTCGGCCTCGTTGGCCGTGCTGCCCTTGAGGTTCTTGAGCACGAGCTCGCGGCGCTCCTCGTTCTCGGCGAGGTAGCCGACGTTGTCCATGGCCGGCAGCGCAATGGCCGTGCCGGCGAGGCCCTGCTGGCGTCGGTGCTGCACGAGGCCCTCGAGGAACGTGTTGGCCGCCGCGTAGGCGGCCTGGCCCTTGTTGCCGACGACGCCGGCGACGGAGGACAGGGCGATGAAGAAGTCGAGCTTGGTGTCGAGGAGCGACTTGTGGATGTTCCAGCCGCCCGAGACCTTGGACCGCATGACGGCGTCGTAGTCTTCGAACGTGGTGTTCTCGAAGAGCATGTCCTGCGCAGAGTGTGTTAGCCATATTTCTCAAAATCAGACCGGTCAAAAAAAGGGGCTCTTACTCGAAGCACCATCGTCGAATGGATGACGCCGCGGATGGGCGGCAGCGTCGCCAAGCAGTCTTGGACGAGAGAGTCCACGCTCGCTGGGTCGGTGATGTCGCAGGCCCGAACGTGAATTTTGCAGCCGAGCGACGCCAGTTCTTGCGCGAGGTCGTCCGTCTTGGCGTTGCTTCCGCTGCGGGAAACCAAGACGACGTGGCCCGCATCGTTCTGCGCCATCCACTTGGCCATGGAACGGCCGAGGCCACCTGTGCCGCCAAAGATGAGGTACGACGCATCCTTTGCGAACTGCTTCTGTTTCGTAGCGCGGTGCGTGGCCTTGACCTGCTCGTCGGCGCCTTGGGCAATGATCAGCTTGCCCGTCGTCTTGCCACCCTGGAGCAGCCTGAGGGCCTTCTCGACATCGGTGATGCCCATGACCGTGATGGGGTACATGGTATGGAGCGCCTCGCGGCCCATGGCATCCATGACGGCGTTCATGACCCGGCCCATAATCTTGGGTCGCTCCCCAGCGAGCACGGTCAGGTCCACCGAGCTGAAGAGGGCGTTGTTCTCGAAACGGCGCATCTCGAGACGCGTGTTGGACGTAATGTCACGCTTGCCAATCTCGATGAACCGGCCAAAGTGGGCAATGCAATCCCACGTCTCGCGCAGGAGCTCGCCGGCCAGGGAGTTGATGACAACATCGACACCCTCGCCCTGCGTGTCCCTGCGGATCAGGCGGGCGAAGCCAGCACTGCGGCTGTAGTAGATGCGGTCCTCGGGAATCCCGTACTTGTCCATGATGAGCTGCTTCTTGTCGACGCTGCCCACGGTAGCGAAGATCTCGGCACCAACCATCTTGGCGATCTGGATGGCGGCCTGGCCGACACCGCCCGCGGCGGCGTGGATGAGGATACGCTCGCCCTCGGCCAGGCGCGCGATATCCATGAGACCGTACCACGCGGTGCAGTAGGCGACGGGAATCGAGGCACCGACCTCCATGGTCATGTTGTCCGGCATCTTGGCCGCGCTGGTGAAATGGCAGCGCGCAAAGGTGCGGTAGGCACCCCTTGGCATGGCGCAGACCCTGTCGCCGACCTTGAGGGCCGTGACGTTGGATCCGACGCGCGCGATCCTGCCACTGCACTCCACGCCGATGTAGGGGCTGGCAAGCTGGCCCATGGAGATGACGACATCCTTGAAGTTCATGCCCGTGGCCTCGACGGCAATCTCGACGTCGTCGGCGGCGAGAGGCTCGTCCTCATCGTCCTTGAAGTACAGCGTGTCCAGTGCTCCGGCACGGCCAATATCGAGCTTGAGACGCCTCTCGGGCTGGGCAAAGTTTTGGAGGTAGGGGGCCGACACGTTGGTCTCGCGCTGGACGAAGAGGTTCATGTTTGCGTCCTCGACAATGCGCGGCACGGCGAGCTCGCCATCGACCTCGGCGAATTCCATCTCGGGCGTGGCCGAGTTCTCCCCGCCCACGAGCTTCTCGAAAGCCTGCACAATGAGTTCAGCTTGCGACGCCACGTCGAGGCGAGACTCCGGATCCAGGTCCAGAAGCGACGCCGGCTTGCCGATCTCCGACCGGATCGTTCGCACGAAGCCCTGGGCCATGCTGCGATGAGGGCTCTGCGCGTTCTTGAGCGCGCCCGAAACGACCCACAGGAAGCTCTCGCTCTCGAGCGCCATGCTCTGCACCTGCTTGAACGTCTCCTGTGTGGCGTCGGACAGCACGGAGCCGTCGAGGTCCTGAAGGTTGAGGCAGACCTTGCCAGCTGCGCTGAGGTTGGCGAGAGGGCTGACTTCGGGGGCGCGGCCGGTTTGGGCCTCGACCGAAGCGGCCACGGCGCTGATGAGAGGGTCGCTCTCGGGGCGCTGCGTGATGAGAACGACGGGCGCGTTGAGCGTGAGCTTCTTGGCCGGCTGCTGCGTGCTGCCGCTCGCGACGGTAGCCGCCTCTTGGCTGGCGGCCTCCTCGGCCAAGGACTTCCACTCGACCTTGTAGCAGAGCGGCTTGGTCTCAAGGTCGCTGCTGCTGTCGTCCTTGATCGGGCTGACCTCGAAGCCCTTGACCACGATGGCGGGGATCGAGGCGTCGCTCGACTCCAAGGCATGGATGCAACCCTCCATGGTCTTCGGGTTCCGCAAGTCGCTGTGTCCGTTCACGACGACTTGGTAGGGGGTGCCCGCCGTGGAGTTCATCAGCTTGTTGAGTCGCATCTCCTTGATAGCCGAGGGCATGTACAGGCAGGGCATCTCGCCACGACCGGCTCCCAGGACAACAAAGATGTGCTGGAACAGGAGATCGATGAACGCCGCGTTGAAGATGGACGGGGCCTCGTACTTCTCGGGCATCGAAGCGCCAGTGTCAGGCACCACCACCTCTCCGAGTCCGTACCTGAAATCGTCGCAAGCCTGAAGGCTCAGGATGTTTTGAAGGACGGGACCGTAGCCGGCTCCAAGCTTGCGAAGCTCGTCGTAGAAGAGCTGGGTGGGGATCTTGCTCTTGCAAACCTGCCTGGCCTTCTCCACCGTGTCGGTGACCTCGTCGCGCAGCGAGGCGCTGATGGGGTTCGACTGCTCTCGCTTGGTGACCGAGATCAAACCGCGAGAGTGCTCAACCCAGCCCCTGGATTCATGGTAGGAGTGGATGCGGAACTCGTCCCACTTGTCCGAGTAGGAGCGAGTGCCTTCGCTGAACCGCTTGATGCTCAGGATGACCTCGTACTCCTCGCCGTCAGTCAAGAGGAAAGGTCGCATAACCTGCATCTCCCTGAGGCCGAACTCGTCAAATTCGACACCACGGATGGAGGCCAGCTGAGCAGCTGCTTCAACCGCCATGCTGATGAAGCCAGAGAACGGGAATGCCGTCAGGTCTTGCATCCTGTGGTCTCGCAGCCAGGGGATGTCGTCCGTTCGGATCATGTTCCTCCATGTCGGTTCCATATCATTCGAGAGGTTGGTCAGGGCGCCAAGGAGATCATGGCGCGCAAAGGGCTTGAGCCTGTGCTGGCGACTGACCCGGCTCTCCCTCCAGTACTTCTGTCCCGACCATGGGTAGGGCATGAGGTCGGAAACCAGCTTGGGCTTGGGATCCTTCTCCGAGTTAACGGCAGCCATATCCAGGGTAACGCCCTTCTCGAAAAGCTTGCCGGCCAGAGTCAGCGCAGAGAACGTAGCGTCCTCGTTGCGCTTCAGTGAAGGGACGTAGAAAGCCTTGCTGGCCTTGTCCGAGCCAAGAGACTTGAGAATCTGCTTGACAGGTCCCTCAAGCGCAGAGTGCGGGCCCACCTCGACCACGATGTCAGGCTGATCTTCCAGGAAGAGCGCCTGCAAAGCAGTCGAGAAGAGCACGGGCTTCGTGAGGTTCTGAACCCAGTACTGCGCGTCCAGATCCGCACCACTGACAAGCCTCTTCCCGTGAAGGGACGAGAAGAAGGCCACTTTGCCAGTGCTGCTGGCCTTGGTGTCCTGGATCGTCGACAGGTAGTGTTCAGCCACGTTCTCCATGTGGACAGAGTGATAGGCAACGTCAACCATCAGCTTGCGGTTGAATGTGCCCTTCTCTTCGAGGCGGGCAGCAAGCTCGTCGATGGCCTGCGCGTCACCCGAAATGGTGACCGACGAAGGCGAGTTCTCGCACGCGATACCGCAGTGTCCGGTCTGAATCTCCTGGATCATCTCACGGGCTGTCTGGGCGCTGCAACCAGCAGCCAACATGGCACCGCGCAGGTCTGCGTGCTTGGCCTTCAGTCTCAGGACAGCCTGTCCTCGGTGGAAGGCAGCAGCAATAGCGTCCTTGAGGTTGATAGCGCCCGCAGCGTACGCAGCCGCGATCTCGCCGCTGGAGTGTCCAACGACAGAAGATGGCTGGACGCCCCAAGACCTCAACAGGTTGGTGAAAGCCAATTGAAGTACGGTGCAAGCCGGCTGGCTGATGTGAGCCTTGTTGATCTGCGAGTGCTCCTTGTCCTTTGTCAATTCCTCGATCAGGGAGAAAGTGGCTCCGAGCTTCTTGAGCTCCTCGTCCGCTTCCTTTACCGTCGAGGCGAAGACGTCGTGAGACACCATCAGCTCACGTCCCATGGCATGCCACTGCGCGCCCTGGCCGGTGAAGACGAAGGCGATCTTGGGGGCTCGCAGAGCCCTGATGGGCTGAGCCGCCGGGCTGTTCAGGGCACGGGTCAGATCACTGGCCGAGGACCCAACCACGGCCGTGCGCCAGGACAGCTGGGAGCGGCGATGGGCGAGTGTGTATGCCAGGTCGCGGAGGAGCTCTCTGTCGAAAAGATCGGGATGCTTCTCGAGCCAGACGCCCACTATAGCCTTGAGACGGCCCACGGCGTCCTTGTCGTTGCCGGACAAGACGACGAGGCGAGGTCCAATGTTGGACTCGTTGTAGCCTCTGGCGAGCGTCGGAGGCGCCTTCTCGAGCACGCAGTGCGCGTTCGAGCCACCGAATCCAAAGTTGTTGACGCTGACGAAGCGCTTGCCCTTGGGCCATGGACGCAGAGATACGGGGACCTTCATGTTCCATTCGGCGAAGGGGATGCTCTCGTTTGCCTGGCGATAGTTGACGTTGGGCAGGATGAAACCCTTTTGAAGCATCAGGGACGCCTTAATGACTGCGACGAGGCCGCTTGCCGGCTCAAGATGTCCGATGTTAGACTTGACAGAGCCGATGTAGAGAGGATGGCGGGGAGTTCTGTCTTCGTTGAAGACTCGGTGGAGAACCGTAGCTTCGATGGGATCTCCGACCTTGGTGCCGGTACCGTGTGCCTCAACAAAGCCGGTGTCTCTCGGGTTGATGCCGGCCTTGGCATAGACCTCACGGATCAATTGTTCTTGAGCATCGGCAGAAGGAGTTGTCATGCCTTTCAAACACTGTCAATGACATTTCCACGCTGCGTTGAATGAGGCACACTTACCGACTGTCTTGCCGTCTTGGTTGACGCCCGTGTTGACGACGACGGACCAAACCTTGTCGCCGTCTTTCAGAGCCTGGTCAAGAGGCTTCAGGATAACGCAGCCAGTGCCTTCTCCACGCGCGAATCCAGACTTGGCGCGGTGGTCAAAGGCAAACGTGGCTCCCTTTTCGGAGAGCAAGCTGGAGAAGATGTCAGAGAACTGTCGTTGCTCGTTTGGTTAAGCTCCGACTTACCGGTTGGTCGACAGGGACACAACATTGGCCGGCTGGATGTTGAGGTGCGACGACGCAACAAGGGCTTGCTTAGTCTCCCCTGAGCGAATGCTCTGCACTGCCTGGTGCAGGGCATGCAAGCTTGAAGAGCATGCTGTATCAATGGCAAAACAAGGACCACGCAGGTCGAAGTAGTGGGAGATGCGGCCCGCCTGGACGCCTTGGTGATTACCAGTGGCATCGGACATGGGCACAGTGTCGAGGTCTGTGAGAGACCCAAGACCATAGTCGGGGGGGGACGCGCCAACAAACACGCCCATGTTGGTCCCGGCAATGCTCTCCTTGGGAATACCGGCATGCTCTAGTGCTTCATAGGTGCACTCAAGCAGTTGTCGCTGCTGAGGATCTGTTGATCTCTGTCAGTCAAGCCGTAATAGCAGCTAGCCACAAAGGGCTGTAAATGGTTCGCAAAACGTACCCATGGCACTAGCTTCATTGTTGGTAATGTTGAAGAAAGGTGCATCGAACTTGGCGATGTCCTCTTTGAGAAAGTAGCCGCCTATGCTGTTGAAGCAGCCCCTCTTCTCGGGGTTCGGGTGCCAGTATGCTTCCTTGTTGAAGCGATCCTTGGGGATTTCGCCCCAACCGCTGCGAGCTCTGCACATGAGCGTCCAGAAGTCGTCGAGTGTCGAGACTTCACCGGGCAGCCGGCACGACATGCCAATAATGGCCACGGGCATCAGAGTAGGCGCCATTGCGAAAATGATAGTAAGGTAGTAAAAGTAACGACAGTGCGATAAACGAGAAAGAACGATGCAAAATCGAGTGAACTGATGAGATGCTTAATTCAAGACTGTTGCCATGAGAAACCCGCGTTGCTAACTTATAGTTTTTGATCGACATACGATCCATCAAGTCTGCATGGCCTTCGCAGCATGACAAATGTAGAATGTCCATGTTGTGGACGCAATCGGCCAAGACCAGGCACATTGCTCGACATCGGTCTTCCTCGCGGCCTTTAATCCGGAAGCAGAGTCGATTCACCGATCGACGTCCTGCTTTCGCTTGACGCACAACGCCTGAGCTGAATGGAAGGACCCATCCCATATCTCGGCGTGATTTTCGGTTCGATGAAGAAGCTTTAACGATGAGTCCGTATGAGACATTGTGTCAGAGCCTCATCACCTCAACCCCTGACAGTTGATGGAAACGTTCTTTCGAAGCCTTCTATGAGTGAGACAAGGCGCCCGGGCCAGGTAGCGCGCCTGACTACCGGCAGTTCAGTGAGACAACAGCACGGCAGGTTATTGTGCAGCTGAGACAGCCGTGTTCAGGAATAAGGCTACACAAAAATATGTGGAAAGTGGGATGGGGGAGGGAAGAAATAGCACAACGCGAGATAGCATTTAAGGTCGCTGCTGCGCAACCAAAGTCATCACAGAACAGCCTGGCCCTTCAAACCGCATCCTAGTCACGACATCGTCACCCGTTATTCAAGATGAAGTTCCTCTGCCTGCACGGTACCTTTGGAAGCGCCAAGGTACGGCCTCCTCCACTCCGCCTCTCCGTCGTGCCAAATTACTGAGTCTCCGGTATAGAAATTCAAGATTCAACTCGCGCCATTCGTTCAGAAGACTCAGGAGGACTCCGACCTCGAGTTCGAATGGATTTCGGGACTTCACGAGGTCGAGCCCCCGGCAGAATTTGAACACTACTTTGGTGAGAAACCTCTGTACAGGTTCATGCCGTTCAATGGCATCCGCGCGTACGACGACCTCTTCACCAAGTGGAGGCAGTGCCCCGACGGGGCATCGACCGAGGAGAACATGCGCCTGCTCTTTGGAAGCGAGGAGAACTTCCTGCACCAGAAGGCCTGCCTCCAGGAGACGATCGACGCGGTGCTCAAGGCCATTGACGACGACCCAGAGATCGACGTAAGTTCCAGCGCCCCAAACGACCCGAGACAGAAGCATGCTGTGAGCGACCTGGCTGACCTCTGGTACACAGGGTATCCTTGGCTACTCGGAAGGAGCGACAATAGCCGCGACCGCGATTCTAGAAGAACGACGCAGGTGGGAGGAAGAAGGAATTCCCAGGAGGATCAACGTAAGCCACCACCATTCCATGCTCTCTCCCCTGCCTGATGCCCACTGCGACATGTGGCTGATTCACACCCCACAACGTAGTGCGCCATCTTCTTTGCTGGGTGTCCTGCCATCTCTCTCAAGGACGGCAGCATCTCGATGCTGTCTGATGCGGAGGCCGAGGATGCTATCGACATTCCAACTTGCCACGTCGTCGGCTGCAACGACCCTTACATTGATGGGTCTGTTACCTTGTACGACATGTGCAACGAGGACAAGGCTGAGCTTTTCGACCATGGCCAGGGTCACGTCATCCCCCGCGACCCCAGGACCTTGGAAGAACTGTCTGTTTCTGTATCCAGGATCGTAGGCATGGCCAATGCCAACAAGCGCAAGCCCTCGGTCACGGGCTCCGAGTCGGATGCTTCCCGAAGGTCATCTACCTGGTCTTCCGGGAACAGTTCTACCGTCGAGCTGGTATGAGATCTCCTGGATCATATCGCGTAGCCATTGCCCTCAAAGCTGACAATTATTAGACGGCTATCTGCACATGAGCGCCGTCGGCGACTATCAGTCTTTTTGGAGTTAAAACGGTGTGATTGCTTCTACCGCGGCTAGATAGAGTAAAAGTTGGATGTCGCCGGCTACTACTCCACCGCAATCGTTTGGGACAATAAAACAACAATAATAATCATAGTTCATTCTTCCTTTTAGAATCCTTTGATCCACATGCCCTCGCATAAAAAGTTGAAAAAGCGCTATGACAAAATACCAAAATTCTCATTACCTCCGAGAGTAAAATCTCCAGACTCCAATTGCCCTGCCCGCCATCCTGTTTCCCAGGTCGTACCACGCTTAGTCATGATCTGATGTGTTATCCCCTACCCTTCCTTCCTCACCTGCCTCTCTTTCCGACGAGACAAGGCTTCGGTAGTCCTCATTAGGCATCGAATTTCCATCATGAACCATCAGATTCATGCTGCCCAGGACTCGACAATCTCAGCCAGAGTGCTCTCGCTCCCCACGTTGCCTGGGAATACCACGTAAGGGACGCCCCGGTGTCGACTGGTTTCCTCGTCACAACGCCATAGTGGCACACCGGGAGCTGCCTGGCCCATGATCCGCGCTCTTCGCATCTTCAAGCCTTTGGTCGCCGCGTCCGAAGAGGTGATGCCGCCCTTGGCGATGACATAGCGCGGCCGTACTCGAATCTGCTCGAGGAGCCTTACCAGTGCCGAGGCCACCTTCGACCCGATCTCTAGCGAGCTGATGGCATCCGATGTCTTGACGAGCGTCCGGGATGTCATGACAAGAATATCCTTTCCAGCGGAGATCTGGTCGTTGGCCTCTGCTGCCGCCTTGTCGACGATGGCGCGCTCCGACTCGGCGGACTTGATCAGGTCCGCAACTTCGAGCTCAACGACGGCGAGCTTGTCCTGGCGCCTCTCCCGCAAGACTTTCAACTGGGCTGTCGTCTTTGGAACGTAGGATCCAGCGAGAATGAGACCGCCAGCGTGGGAGGATGCAGACCCGCTCGTCGTCGGAGGCTGGACGTCAGCCATACGCAGGGGCGGAATGCCCTTGATGCCGAGCCTCGACGATACAAACGCCGCAGCGGTACGATACAGGTAGCGTCTGCCCTCTTTCTCTGCGGCGAGCAACCCAGAAACGAACACGTCCATGTCGGATTCGGCAGCAGCATTGACGATGACAACTCCATCCGAACCGGCCGGTCGCGATAGAAGCTTCGCCTTGACGCCTTGCGGTCCGCCAACGCGAATGTCGTCGATGGTTATGGAGAGGAAAGATGACTCATTAAAGCGGGAGCCGCACTTCTCGAGGATGTACTGCCGCAAATTCGAGTTTTGGTACCCAAAGGTGGCGTCCTGCGCAAACGGCGTCTGGCTGGCAGGGACAAGCACATCACCCTCCTTGACATAATGAACATCGTCTAGCGTGTAGCGTCCGCCCTGCAGGAAGAAGGGAGTCAGGACCCAGGCGTCAAACTTTCCCATGGCCTGCTCGACGGCCTCGGGCTCTTCGGGTAGGTGACCTCGTAGGGTGGAGTCTCCGCGCAAGACGACGTCGAAGCGCTTGTTTGTCCTTTGCGCTGCCTCTTTGACGTTTTCGCAGATTTCAAGAATGAGGTTCCGGGCCTCAGGACCGGGGAGGGCGCGACTGTTGGTCAAGATGAAGAAGCCTCGCGACTCCCTCTCGAACTGGCTCTGCAGGGTCTCGACGTCCCAAACCATCAGCACGTCAATGTCGTGGCAAGTCTGTGTGCCAGTCGGATCATCGTCCAAGACGACTAGGACAGGGGCTTCGCCGCCATCGACATACTTCTTCGTCGATTCCAGGACATCATGCGGAAATTCGGCAGGCAGAGCCTCGATCGTCTCCTTGGCGGGCAAGGGCTGGGCCGCTGCCTGTACGGCCTCGTTGGTGGTGTGTGGTTCGGGCCTCCCAGCACTGCCTGAGACAGACACACCGGCGCCTTCCCACCACCGAACGACGCCTGCATCAGCCTCCTTCGACCAACCCTTGGCAGCTCCTGCGAGATAGAGTGTGTGGGCAGCCGATGACATGGGCGCAAAGTACATCAATCGTTTCGTCTCATCAAGCACAATGCCGAGATCCTTGACGAAGATGGCGAGAGCAGAGTGCGGCGTCCAGTCCGCCTCGAGCATCTGCGGCACTCTGTTCTCAAACATCCAGCTCCACGCAGCCGCGTTTTTCAGCAACTCGAAGATCTGACGTGTATCAAGGCCCAGTCGTGCGGCGAATGCCATGGCTTCGGCGGCGGCAGCAATGTGTACACCAGCGAGGAGTTGATTGATAAGCTTGACCGAGGAGGCGGCACCAACACCACCCTTGACCTGGCACAGATTGGTAGCAAGCCCGGTCATGGAGAGGAGGACGCCATTGGCCTTGGAGATGGTGGACTCCTCGCCGGAGCAGATGATGGTGAGGTTGCCGTTGGCGGCGCGCACGACACCTCCGCTGACGGGCGCATCGAGGAGGGTGATGCCGCGTCCCAGCCCAGCCAGGCGTTTCTCGAGGGATCGAACAAACGATGGGGGCACAGTTGAGCTGAGTATGACAATCGCATCGTCGGGCAGGGCGGCGGCAGCGTCGCCAGAGCCGAACAAGGCATCTGTAGCCTGCGTGGCATTCTGTACCATGAGAACCAGCACCTCAGCGCCCCTGGCGGCATCGGCGGGCGAAGTCGCTGCGGATGCCTTGCCACCACCGGAAACAAACTTCTGAATCGCAGGCTCGTATACATCGTAACCATGCACGGCAAAGCCGCCTCGAATCATGGAGCTAGCCATGCCCTGGCCCATGGCGCCAAGACCGATCATACCCACCTTGGAGATCTCCAGCGGTGTTGTGACGGGCGTCGGGTTCGCAAGCGCAGCTGCTGGTGCAGCAGAATCGCTGTCCTTGGTCGCGACAGGTGAATTTTGCTGGAAGACGCGAACGAGGCCAGAGTCATCTTCGCGGCCATAACCCTGTGCAGAGCCCCAGATGTACAGTTGCTCAGCGGCCGAGGCGAGGGGCAGAGGGAATTGCAATGACCTTGCACTCGACACAACGATACCCTAGCAGCGTGTAATTAGAAGACTGACACAGGCAGGACAGGGGAGGCTACGACGCACCATGTCCTTGACGAAAATATCGAGAGCAGACCGAGGCGTCCAATCGGCATCGAGCATATGAGGGACGCGGTTCTCAAACGCCCACGAGTTTCCAGCGGCGTTCTTGATAATCTCGAAGACTTCCCTGGTGTCGAGACCGGCCTTCTCCGCGAGGCCCATGGCCTCTGCGGCGGCGGCGATGTGGGTGCCGACGAGGCACTGGTTGACCATCTTGACCTTACTCGCGGCGCCCGGGCCACCAGAGATCCCATACAGCTTCTCGGACATTTCATGGAGAATCTGATCTGCCCGAGTGAGGGCCTCGGATGATCCAGAGGCGAAGATGGTAAGTGTGCCATTGGCGGCTCGAACTGTGCCGCCAGACACGGGGCAGTCGACAACGAGGATGTCTGATCGGCCGAGTTGGGCTATTTGAGACGCTAGTGTGTCGTAATACGCTGGCGGGACTGTCGAGCACAGCAAGATGGTCGCATTGTGTGGCAGGGCTGGTTCGTGTGAGTGGCTCGTTGCAGATGGACGGAGGGAGGATCCCAGTACTCACCCTCGAGGGCGCCAGTCGCCGCGTCGAACAAAATACTGTCGACCTGCTGCGCATTGGCGGCCATGCAGACGAGGAACGCGCTGTCGTGGGCAACATCTCGAGGCGACTGGCCTGGATGCCCGCCATCGGCCACGAACCTCTCGACGCTCGGCTGCCAGACGTCGTATCCCTTGACTATGTACTTTCCACCCTTCTGCAGGTTGCAGGCCATGCCGAAGCCCATGGCGCCGAGGCCAACGAATCCGACTGACGTCGACATGAGGCTGGTACCAGACTGTTGGGCCATTGTGTCGTCAGGCTGGCTGTTTGAGAACTAAAGCTCTGGGGGCGTACGACAGGTCATGGAACAGACATGGCGAAATTCCGTCTTATAGGCCATGAGTCCATCATGGCCCCTCTGCCGCATCGCCCCCGGCCGAGTCCAAAAAGCCGATCGTTTCTCCTCCGCCATGCACTTGTGCTGGCCGCCCGAACCGGAAGCGTCCTCGAGGATCGAAAAACCCACAACGAATGGACCGCGAATGGGTTGACTGGTTGGCCTGAACAACCAAAAGCCATGACTCGCGACCACCAGGGGGCTAGCGAAGTCTCGCCCACCCCGCAATTGTGCGGTCTGAAGTCCGCTCAGCTTATATAGAGGGTCTGCCCATCTGCGACGCGGGCAGAACTGCTATCCCTTCGCCGGTGTTCCCCCCGCCGCCTGTTCGTCCTGCTTTCTTCTCCAGCCGATCAACCCCAGCTTTCGGTCTTCTGCCCGTCTGGGGAGAACTTCAGGCCTCTGCATAACCTTTCTTCTGTTCTCCATCTTTGCCTCCGGCCGCTAAGCCGTTCAGGATGAAGAGGGCGCGGATCGAGGAGCCTGTCGCGTCGAGCAGCAGTGGACATGGCAGCGGTTCGAGTGCCGTTCCCAGCGGCCGGGGCAGCACCTCGGAGCCGCACGTCCACCAATCCAAGATCTCTCGGAAGATCCGCGCCTGTGAGTTTGCCATCCCCCCGCAAGATCCCTTTCGAGCCGTGATGTGGTGATCTGTTCCATCCGGTGGTCCATGTCTCACGTCTCACGTCTCACGTCTCGCCGCCGCCGATGGCTGCTTGCCTCGGTTCACAGACCCATGTCCATCCATGTTCATGCCTCTGTTCACCCCCTCACCATCTGCCCACCCTACCATGGCGGCGCATGATTCTGATTCATCACAGGTCAACAATGTCAGAATCGCAAAATCAAATGTGACATTGAGCAGGGGCAGTCGCGATGTGCACGTTGCACTCGCATGGGACTAGAATGCGTCATCAACAAGAGCCTGCAGACCCTCCTCGATGACGAGAATCAGTGGAAGAAGGAGATGGAGCAGCAGCTGCGTTCTCTTCAAGCTGCCATGTCCCAGGTCCAAAGGATGCTCAACATCCCGCCGCCAAATCCGCAGCATCAGCAGCATCAGCAGCTGCCACAACAACAACAACAACAGCAGCAGCAGCAGCAGCACCTCCATGACATCCCTTCCGTCGGCAGCGGCGCCACTCACTCATCAGCCTTTGACAATAGCCCAAGTCTGTCAGGCATGCACGGCAGCCCCGCGGGACCGTCACCGAGCCGGCCGCCTGAGATCACAGCTATGACTCGGGAAAACTCGCCTGAGACTGCTCACCCGCGCATCAAGGAGGATCAGGCCATCGTTGATGCCCCGATGGCCAGCCTGTTTGAGGTGACAAAGCTGCGCAACATACGTAGTGACCCTGGGTCACGCGCCGACGCACTTCTCGCCGCGCGCCGCTCGGGCGAGCCAGACTTCATCGCGCAGGGGCGGGTACCTCTCGCCGAAGCCGAGCAGCTGTTTGCCAGGTTCCGCGGGACGCTAAATGCATACCTCTGGGGAGGCGTTGCCCTTCTGCACGACAACCTCCTTTCGGCGCGGCAATCATCTCCGCTGCTCGTGGCCGCCATTCTCGCCGTCACGGCGCTGCACGCCCAAGACGAGGGGGTAAGCTTTGACCGGTGCTATCCCGTCTTTCTTGACCTAGCCAGTCAGTGCATGTTCCAGCGGTACCACACGCTCGACGACGTTCGCGGCCTTTGCATCGGTGCATTCTGGCTGTCCGACGTCAGCTGGAAGCTATCAGGCCTGGCCGTGCGCATTGCGACTGAGCTCAACCTGCACCAGTTCTGCGCCAAGGCGCTTCGAGATGAGCCGGATCACGTCGAGAAGGCGAGGCTCTGGTACTTTCTCTACGTATGTGACCATCACTTTAGCATTGCCTATGGGCGCCCGCCTGTGATACCCGAGGACGTGACCATATCGCGGCACGAGTCATTCCTGCAGTTGCCGGGCATCAGGCAGGCAGACTTTCGCCTGCACAGCCAGGTAGCCATCTTTGTGATCCTCAGCCGCGCGTACCATACCTTCGGGCCCGACCGCTCGAGACTCGTAGCCAACGACGAGTTTGAGGCACTGCGGCGCTATGAGTCGGATATGGGCCATTGGCGGCGTATGTGGGAGCCTAGGCTGGGTACGTTTTCTACGCCTCGTGAGTAGATTGCTTGTGCCGTGAAAGAATGCTAACTTGGTACTAGTGCCGGATCCCAATATTTCGCAGTACCCTGCCAAGGGCGTGAAATTGCACTATCACTTTGCTCGGTTACAGATCTTCTCCGTCTGTCTTCGCGGGCTCACACCGACGGACCAGTTTCTCATGTCGCCTGAACGACGGAGCTTCATCGACTCGGCCATCAGCAGTGCCTCGGCGGCGCTGCGGCTCATCCTCAACGACCCTGACATGCGGCGGGCCGTCATCGGCGTGCCGCTGTATCTGCTGACAGCCATGGCCTATGCCGCCATATTCCTGATGAAGGTGCAATCCGAGTGGAAGGCGGCTGAGTTCAACATCAGCTTCTCCGAGGTAGTGACGCTGATTGAGGCGACGGTCAGTCTGCTCAACGACTCGCAGGCGTGCGTCAGGCACGTAGCGCACTTCCTCGGCAAGGGGCTCAACACGATGCTGGAGAAGTTCAAGGAGAGGGAGGCCATGCTTCAGGCGCAAGCCCAGCAACAGCAGAACGAGCAATTTGTGCAGCAACAGGGATGGGCGGCGCAGGATGCGCAGCAGGGCTGGAACAACTGGATGCTCGGCGGCGCTCCGGAGGTAGAGCCTTTTGGGATCGGCGCGGAGTACTACCCGCTCGGGATACTGGACGTGCTGGGCTCGCAGATGCCCGGCTGAGCTCTCGTGAGCAATACGCGCGACAACTCGGTGGCATGCGTGACGGGATCTCTGATCTTGGATGTACAACTATGACCAGTATGGGACGATGGAGGCTATTTTTCGTGGTGGTAATGAGTGGTTCGGGGTTGATGCCGCGTTGGGGATGATACCAAGAGGGAGAATAATGATGATGCCTGCTCGGCTACACAATTGCGCAGCAGAAACGAGCACGAGATCTAGCAGATCCCATGGTCCGAACATGACGCTTGTGATATTCACAGCAACCCATACGAGCATGCTGCTCACGTTTCGGCTAAGCGCCACGAGGCCCAAGACGTCGAGAATCTGGGGAAAGCAGTGTCTCGACGAATCGGACAGAAGGCCGCCTTCAGAATCGCGGACAGATGTCCGCTTCCATGCTCACACGGCACTTGAGAGAACAAACCGAAGGGGGCAGGCATTCTGCTCATAGGCTTCGCTAGGAGGCTCTAGGGGAAGAGGAGCCGGGGGCTTGCCCGCAGCGCAGATCCCAGCTTTCCAGGTGCAGTGTTTGGCGTTCGTCTCCCGTTGCCCCCAGCTCAGAAGTCTTCTAGCTCGGATTTTAGGGGGGGTGGGAGCGGAAGTCAGACCAGGTTCATGACTTGTGTCTCTCTCTACCGTCATCCGTGACCAGAGGAACCCAAATCCCCACGGGGAGGGGGGTGGGAGCAGCGCCAGAGCAGCGCGAAAGCAACGCTACGCAAAGCTGTGAGAACGCGGGGGAAACCGGTCTAGCGGCCCATCCATGGGCAAAGATCGCAAAGACGCGAATCTATATCTTTGCACGGTTCTGCTGTCTAGTTCTGGGGATCTTGGACTCTTCGCCACTCCATCGACATCATCGTCTGCCGACAATTGAGGATCAACAACGTCGACAGCCAAACGTGGGGAACCCTCTGTGACTCTGCTACCGATCGAGTCGACCCGGACCACCGACTCTCCCTCGTCAATCGTACGACTCGCGCGAGTGCGACCTTTCCCTCTCCCCATCTTTTCTCTTCCTCCCCATCGAGCGACCGATTGAGCCAGATTCATCAGCAGCAATCAATCATCATGGCTGCCGACCTCGACAAGGAGCAGGTCTCGGCCAAGGAGCATCAGACTCCCAACACGGGCTCGCTCGACCCTGAGCTTGCTGAGGCCATCCGCAACTTTGTTCCTGGCACGAGCGAGGAGAAGAAGCTCGTCAAGAAGATTGATCTCTTCCTGATGCCCATGCTTTGGATCATGTACATTCTCAACTACATTGATCGCACGAACATCGTGAGTCTTGCTTCCTCGCTTCTTTTCTTTCTTCATCCATTCGATCACCCCTTTTGCACGGATCACTTCCTGGACCATCCACGCCGACTCTGGGTACAACCTTTGCTAACCTGTACAGGGCAATGCCAAGATCGCGGGAATGGGCGACGACCTGGCGCTGGACGACAATGAGTACGCCTGGGTGCTGTCCATCTTCTTCTTCGGCTACCTCATCTGCGAGATCCCCTCCAACATGATCCTCAGCCGCACAGCGCCGAGTATCTTCCTCCCGGGCATCATGTTCATCTGGGGCGGCCTCTGCGCCGCCATGGCCGTCGTCACCAACTACGGCGGACTTCTGGGCTTCCGCTTCGTCCTCGGCTGCGTCGAGGCCGGTTTCTTCCCTGGTGTCCTGTACCTGCTGTCGTGCTGGTACACAAAGGCCGAGCTCGGCAAGCGCTTCGCCATCTTCTATACGGCTGCTGTCCTCTCGGGCGCCTTTGGCGGCCTCCTCGCGGGTGCCATCACCTCGAACCTTGACGGCGCCCACGGCATCGCTGGCTGGCGCTGGCTCTTCATCATTGAGGGTGTTGCGACCGTCGGCGTCGCTGTCATTGCCTACTTTGTCCTGCTCGACTACCCCTCGACCTCGAAGCGCTTGACGCCCGCGGAGCGGCAAATGGCCCACGTCCGTATCATTGCCGACTCGATCGCCCAGAACGGCGCCTCCAGCAACCGCCTCAGCCACTGGCAGGCGTTCGTCGCCGCCGTCTCCGATCCGCGGACCTACATGTTCCTCGTCCTCTTCATGCTCGACGTCGGCGCCGGCACCATCTCCTACTTCATCCCCACCATCACCGTCACCCTCGGCTACGACACGACGACGGCCCAGTACATGACGGTGCCCGTGTACGCCGTCGCCGCCGTGGTGCTCAACATCGTCGCCTGGTCGTCGGACCGCCACGTGGAGCGCCGCTTCCACATCGCCGGCGCCCTCGCCCTCGGCTGCGCGTGCGCCATCGTCTGCGCCGCCGTCCAGACGCCCATGGTCCGCTACGTCATGCTCTGCTTCGTCGCCGCCGGCATCTGGTCCGCCCTGCCGCTGATCCTGTCCTGGACGAGCGGCACCGTCAGCATGCCGCCCGAGAAGCGCGCCATCGTGCTCGCCATGGTCAACGCCTTTGGCAACTTCTCCTCCGTCTACGGCAGCCGCATCTGGCCCTCGACCGACAAGCCCGCCTACCACGTCGGCTGGGGTGTCACGGCCGCCTTCCTCGGCAGCGGCATGCTCCTGGCCCTCGTGCTGCCCATCCTGTGCAGCCTGGTCAACTGGAAGGGCACCAAGGCCGAGAGGGAGCTTCTCGAGGGGCGTGCCGAGGACGACGCGTCTGCCTAGACTGAATAGTGGAAAGGGGGGGGG